>NC_061109.1:29172570-29180070 GCF_015104395.2 Macrobrachium nipponense
TATATATATATATATATTATATATATATATATATATATATATATATAAATATATATATATATATATGTATACTATATAGATAGATAGATAGATATATATTGTTATGAATTTCTTTGCCAAGAGACACAATAAATCATTATTGTTATCACTATCATTTTTAAAACAGGTCCTCCGTTCAATAAATCAATTGCCAGTCCAGACAAATATTTACTATACACAAGACTTCAGGTAACTGAACACTTAAAGGGGGAGACTAAAAAAAAAAAAAAGAAAATGTCTAAATTTAAAACTTATTTATTTACAAGTAGAACTCAAAGAAATGTCCTCGAAAACCTGCTTGAGGAACTAGAAAAATATGCACTCAAGCATACACAATAAACGTCCTCACATACCTCAAACTCCTACCTAACAATTATACCGTAGAGTAAGAGAGAAATGTCACAGTAGTAGAATGAAATCAACACTCACTCTCGCGTACACGATAGACGGAGAAAAAGCCAAGAAACTTAACACTAATAGCTGACTTTTCCTTAACACTAATAATTTAAAAAAATAATTGAGATACACCTTAGTTCAACCAATCAATAAGTAATTAATTATTCACCAAGTATGACAAAATCTCACTGAAACTGCTTCAGTCGGAGAAAACTGTCTACAAAGGCTCTCGCGGGAGCCTCCACTTGATGCTTGGAAGCAATACTCGAACATTTAGAGTCCACTCACATAAAGGGGAAAGTAAATACGGCAGAAGGGGATGCTCACCCTTCTCCGGCCTCAGAAGGCCTCCTGAAGATTCCCGGAGGATACAGCAGTGCACTCGTCGATGCAAGGTCTGGTCTTGCTCACCGTTGGGTGTGTGTGTAGGGGGGGGGGGGAGGAGGAGCGGGGGGAAGACAAAAATAACGAAAGCCCACAGACAAACTCATGCAAGAGGGCGCGGGACAAACCCTCACCACCAACAGCAGCCTGGCATTTTACAAAAATAAAGCGACCGTCTCAATGTTCTGTCCGTGGCCAGAAGGCAATCTTGCAGAAAACAGTGACGAAGAGTGCGGTATGAATAGATGATGCTGAACCTCCCTTCGGGGAACCGTGCCGATTAACCTTCGCATGATGAAAAACTCCCCCACATAGAGTAAGGGTGACGAGAAAATAACAGCATAAAACCATCAGGTGAAAGAGGCAATTACTGAAGACGTTCCCCCACTCGTTGAAACATGAAAAAAAGGAAACGAGCGGATAAATACAACTATATAACAACAAAAACAAAACCCTTGAGGCGAGCGAAAAGAATCAACAAGCAATCTCTCGAGTTTTATGTGAAAAAAGCAAAAATTCAACTTACGTTAAGAGAAACCAAACAAATAAATTTAAGATGATATTACAATATAAATATATATATATATATATATATATATATATATATATATATATATATATATATATATATATATATATATATATATATATATATATATTTATATATATGTGTGTGTGCGTGTGTGTGTGTGTGTGCGTGTGTGTGTGTGTATAGTAAGGGCAAATCGTTTTCTTAACTTTTCAATTTTTAGCCTTGAAAAGGAGTCGAGCTTTTTTCCCCATTCATCATCTAACTTGTAAAACATAAACCAGTTGATGATATATTTCTTCTTTTCAAAATGGCTCTTTATTGCATGCAAAATAAATGTAAAGGCTGAAATCTACAATTAGGCTATAAATCTGTTCAACTTCGAGCAATGCCTTTTGTTGAACACCATTGTTCTGGCTTGAATCCATCGTCATTTCATTGTTTTTAAAAGCAAATAAGATATCGGTTATCTATAGATAAAACTGTTTAGTGAGCTGACTTCCTGTTATTCACAATTTTCTCTACTGTACAATTCAAGACTCTGCTGGGTCAAGTCACAGAATCCGCACAGTCAATGGAATTCCAGTTCTATATTCTGTTTGGTTCTAGTCCTTTCGATAACGGTCCTGTAATTTGTTTGCCCTTGAATAATGAAGTCTTCCTTTTTCATAAGAAATAGTAGGCCTTTGTAACTTTGAACACTCATGCAAGGCCGTTCTACAGCAAATGTATTAAATCGCACCAGAGGAGGCATGCATCTATAGGCCGTAAAACAATGAACACATAAAATGTTATGAGCGACATGAAGAGCTCGATGGTACTAGAAATTCGATTTCTGGCTGCTTTTCAGGATTCGGGGAGATTTTTCTCCAAGATTCAGCTGCAATTTGAGGTCACATTCAGCTAGATCCTCCAGGAGATATTCAAGGAGATATCCTGGGAGGCAAATAGCCAAATCCCCATCGATTATTAAATGAAAGGGGTCGCCAAATGACTGTGGCCAGCCAGACTAAAGCAAATCTGTTCATACGGTCTCTCAGTCATTTTTGGTCAGATGACCTTTCTTCCAAATGCTTTGGTGGTTGCAGTGACAGATACACTAACTAAGGAAGGAACAGATTATTTTTCTTTCTCAGACTCTTAAAATTACCACATACATTGATTTTAAATAATATCTTGAGCGTTTTCACCACTGAAATAACATCACATATTCCTACTCGGTTATTTAACAGTATAGACAATGCGAAATTTTCAAACACACAAACACACACGCACACACACACACACACACACACACATATATATATATATATATATATATATATATATATATATATATATATATATATATGTATATGTATATATTTATATATTTATATATATATATATATATATATATATATATATATATATATATATATATATACGTATATATACACGCACGTTTGTACACATATTATCTAAAGATGGAGCGAGAAGACACCGTAAATCACTCGAAATTTGAAGTGAAGTCTCCAGGAACTAATTAGTTCGTCAAGATTTAAGTTTATAAAATTATGTACTTAATTGTGATCAACATGTAAATATTATTTCCAATATTAATGTCCAGTAAGAGGATAAAACTCCACTTATTGTTATAACTCGAATTGTTTCGTGAAAATTTTATAATCTTCAGCTAATTAGCAAATTTACCCAATTAACCAATACAAACTAGCCTAATAAATGAAGCGTACTTCAAAGACTCAATCCGTTCTGTCAAAAATGAGAGAAAGAAAAAAAAAAAGAGGGGGGGAATTCTGGCAGCATCTTTATTTTGTGACAAAAAATCAGTTAACGAAATGAGCGGGGTTAATATTCGTTATTTGATCAACTAACGTCCACCTCATTCAGAACAACTAAATCTATCTAAGTAATAATTCCAATACACAATTGGTGTTTCGTAACAACGAAAAATTAATGTTAAATACACAACCTTCACCAATATTATTGTACATAAAGGTCTACTGAGATTAGGCATGTAAAATAAAAATATTTCACAATTTTCCTACATTGAAAGTGTTCAGCATCTTACAAGGCAAGCATCTGCAGTGCTTTCCCAACCATCACAACACCATTTACTGGGGTTTTCATAATATCTTTTAAGCTGTAGCATTTTATATTTTACAATTTTCAAAGGAACTTTATCACTTTTTTGCTGTATTTCCTCTAAATCTGAAATCCTTCTACAAGTGGCACAGACGTGAAACTGTAGATTAACATTAATTCTTTTTAATGCTAAGTATTAATATTTTTTTCATGAAAAACCTCTTAAATACGATAACAGAGGTACGTACACACACACACACACACACATATATATATATATATATATATATATATATATATATATATATATATATATATATATATATATATATATATATATATATATATATATATATATATATATATATATATATATATATATAACCCGTACACGCACATATATACACATATATGACGTTTTTAACCCTTAATAATACATAATGTCTTTATGTCTTAGGTTTTACATGGAAGAAAACGAACATTTCTTTATAGACATCGCCTACTTTTCTTGCTAATATTCCTCAACATGCTTTGCTTTTCATCTGTGGAAACAAATCGTGTATTTCAATGAGCTCTAGAGGGGGAAATTGTGGTAACGTCATTTTACTGGTAATCACATGCAAATGAAGACAGGAATGAAGATTCGTTTCTCTTTACCGTTTATTACTTGTCTAGAATTAGTTGTTGTCCTAATTAATTCCCCCTAAAACTGCGTCCGCGAAGCGTTTGAATTGAGTTCTGCAAGGCACGATATTGAAGTTGTATATGATAATATATATATATATATATATATATATATATATATATATATATATATATATATATATATATATCCGGCGTTTTGCATCTGTCTCTAAATGGCAAGAGCTAAGGTTATCAACCCCACTATTTAATATATATATTTCTACCAGTGTCTTTAAGATATATATAGATATATATATATATTATATATATATATATATAGATATAGATATATCATATATATAATATATATATATATATAAATATATATTATATATATATATAACATATATATATATATATATATATCATATATATATATATATATATATATATATATGTATGTATACATATAGAGAACTGACTTCATGGAAAGGAAAATGAACCATTGAACTAAGGACTGATAAATGAACTCGCAAAATTTGCACTTGAGGAGACAACTATAAAAGATGAATGCAAATAAACGTGACGAAATCAGACTGAAGGCTGACTCTAACTGGTAAGAGTAGTTTTTTTAGTTTTCTGTTAAAGAAAATTAATGTAGTCATTTATATTAACTCATGGTATACCAAATTTGAAAACAGTAGGTTCATCTGTGACCCTTTGGGCCCTAATTCTCAATGGGAGGGCTTTGCCCACCCCTGCTATCAATGTCGGGGTAGGTAAGCTACGACCTCCTCCCCAGGTCGGTAAGACGAAAGGGCGTAGTTATGGGGAGCCTGTTTATACCTATAGAAACATTTCTACATAGATCTCAACTCCGACGTTTGTAGTCATTTATGTTAACTCATGGTACTAAATTTGAATGCAGTAGGCCCACTTTTGACCTTTTGGTACTAATTCCCAAAAGGGGCTGTGCCCACTGCTATCAAAGTCGGGGTAGGTAGGCTATGACCCCCTCCTCCTCTGGTCGGTAAGTCGAAAGGGTGTAGGCCTCTTGCCCCCTCATAGGGCATACCCAGGTGTGTTGCCTCCCTTACTACTGAGGGTGCCTTCTTGGGATTCCTGTTTGTACCTATTGAAACACTTTTACATAGATGTCAACTCCGAAATTTGTAAAAAGATATGGGAGTATGAAAAGAGGGTTATACCCCCTTAGAAACAGCCCTTGAATGTGGGATTTTGACTAAAACCTTCGTGGGGTGAGGGGGGGGGATTCTAGGTAAAAATTGGTTAGCCCTAGCTTTTAACCCCGAAAGTTGTCCAAAATGAGGGGTTATGAAAAAGAGGGTTATGACACCCCCTTAGAAAACGGTTCTCGAATTTCGGATTTTGACTACAACCTTCGGCGCGGGTGGGCGGGTGGGGGGGGGGGGGGGGAGTGTCGAGCGGAGTCTAAGGTAGATATTTGGTAGTCCTAGCTTTCATAGTCTAGGCGTGCATAGCGAACAAAGAAACGAACAGACAGATAAACAAACAGACAGATAAACAAACAGACAGAAATTGCCGCCTTATATATATATATATATATATATATATATATATATATATATATATATATATATATATATATATATGTATATGTATAAATATATATCATATATGTTTTATATAAAAAACTCGATTGCACCGAACAAACTTTTGTGTACTTTTTACTTTTTTTTGATGATATGATTTAATCCCTTTTTAAACGTTTTTAAAAACTTCATTCTGCCACGAGCAGATCTTCAGTTTCAGACGATCATAGAGAAATGCTGTAGCTATCAGTAATCCTTAGCGAGAAAACCTCTGGCAACCGACATTGCTGTTTTTGATAGGCTCTTCGATATTATCAAAATGATAAGTGTTCTTTTTATATCGTTCTCATCATCTGAATTTTTATGCAATAAAAACTAAGTGATCTTGAGTATATCTTGCCATAGAATCATTTAACTCGGGTGAAGAATAGACATTATGGACAAGGGAGATTCGAAAGATCATACGACGAAATTCAGTCGAACAAGAAAGAAGAAGAAGCGATTTCTTGAGTGCACATTCTCCACGACGGAACCCGGAATACATAAAACTCCTTCATGTAACAATAACGTTGACGCTTCATTGACCTATGCGCTGACCGACGGCTGATTAAAGGTGAGCTAAGAATTCAGTAATGAACGACGAGCTCTGAATAAGGTTTCCCATAAGGATGAAAGAATATTCTAGAACAATGAGCTTTGCCCTAGACACATAGTCACAAACAACAGAGGATGGTTTCCTAAAAGATCTTCCAGGGAATCCTTCCCTGTAACAAAAGCTTTAGAAAACGAGAAATAACGGCAATGATTGAATTCAGAAGCAATGTGAGAGTGCTGGGAGAGAAATCTCTGTAATGAGACTGCGCTACCATAGAAAGGAGGGTTCGATATTATCTAAGGAGCTTTTCCTCTGACGGGTGTGTCCATCCATATTTGCTTCAGTTACATCGATAGATTGCTTTTTTACTTTATCTTTATGCTTCTGTTGACGCAATAAGGCATAGAAGATTTGCAAACTACGACAGCTAAAATATACGTTTGGAGAAGGGGAACTAGAAATTACGATTATATACATGCATCACTCCTACTTTCAGTATTGTTGTCATTCGTCGTTCTTATTTTCCTGTCACTGACAATTCTTATGCTTTTTTTTTTGTATATTATAGATATTGTATGCAGATTTCCTGCTTCCTCAAATCTGCCATTATATTGGACAAGTAATCTGCTGATTATAATCGTCGAACAGCGATTAAATGTATAACTCAAAGAAAAAAAAAGAATAAAACGTTAATGTAAAGGAGAGGGCCGCAAGAAGATATCCTTCATCGATGTAATTTTTTGGTTAAGCTATACAGGAAATGGTGTATAGAATGCATTACAAGTGGGATAACCTTGGGAAATGACCTAAATAATGAGAAATGGGCTGTCTTTTGTTTATTATTTACGTTGATCCGCCCTTGGCTGGTACTCAGCATGGCGGAAGCTCAGCGGGACGCCGTGTTTAGTAAAGCCCCTCGGGGGTTAAAGTTAACATATAGAGATAAGATGGTGAATTTCTCATCATCTCGGTGTACTCCTCAGATCATCTTACCTGTACTGCATTATATACATCCTTTTCTATATTGCTCAGCCAAAATATTATAATAATAAAAAAACATCTTCGTGCGGCCTTCTTCTTTACACTCATTTACCTTTTATTCTTCATTTTAATCATTTTTCTTCTCTCTTTTCTGTTACATCTTCTTGTCTTTATTATCCACGAAATACCTTCAGAAATATTTCTATTTTCATGAGATATGCATTGAATCGCTGTTCGACGATTATAATGGGAGATTTGAGGAAACAAAAAGGCCACATATTTATGATATATAT
>NC_061109.1:29185070-29190070 GCF_015104395.2 Macrobrachium nipponense
TATACTATATATATATATATATATTATATATATATATATATATATAAAGATATATGCCACGAGGGAAAATAAACAACGGAGTATCCGTGAGATCTTTCGACGTTCAAACGTCCTTTACTTAGCAGATGAACTGACATACATGAGGAAATAACAATACAAGATGAGTCGTATAACTGACAGATATGGATTATAAAGAGATTAGTACCTAGAATCCGACACACCTGGAACATGAGTAACCTTCCCAAATAAGCATAAACAATGGGTACAATTAAAGGATTAAGACAAACATCTGGAGCTGGAGGGATGGGACTCAGCCAGGGGATAGTCCCATGACCCAAGAAGATTCGCAGGCCAGAAGAAGTCGATCTGGCCTGTATCTTTTTTTATTTTTATTAATAAGTTTCTTTAAAAAAAAGGTTCTTTTTTAATTTTTTTTAAATTAAAGAAATCCTTAATTAAAGGATTATTTCATTACAAATTTGCTCATAATAGTGTATAAGAAGCAGTATTTGGGTATGCTTTTTGGATAAAATCATTTTCAGCATAGTGTTTTATTTCAATTTTTTATTATTGGGTAAAATTCTCCCGTGGTTATATTTTATGTTACAGAAATGGAGGGTTACCACTCTAGGGTCTCCACCGCTTTCCTTACAACATCAGGCAAACAAGGACCCATTTTGTAAATATTTAACAGTAACAGTAATTTTAAATCCTGATCTACAAGTTGAAAGTGCTGGGAATCCTAAAGCGCGCTGCCTCCAGTCACGTAATTACGTGAAAGTCCAGGAAAGGTTTCCGACTGTGATAGAGTTTCATCAATGGTCAGCGTTGAAGTAATGTCAACCCAAACAAGTTATTTGTGCGCGCGTGTGTGTGTTTGCGTGTGTGTTGTGTCTATTTTGTCTTTATAAGTCTTATAGATTAACAGAACCCTGTTATATTACTTAAAATACTATATATATATATATATATATATATATATATATACATATATATATATATATATATATATATATATATATATATATAGATAGTAACGATCGATATATATATATATATATATAGTATATATATATATATATATATATATATATATATATATATATATATATGTATATATATATATATATATATATATATATATATATATATATGTATATATATATGTACTATATATATATATATATATATATATATATATATATATATATATATATATATATATATATATATAATGTTTTAATAACATAACAGGGTTCTGTTAATCTATATACTTATAAAGACAAATAGACACAACACACACGCGCGCACAAATAACTTGTTTGGGTTGACATTACTTCAACGCTGACCATTGATGAAACTCTATCACAGTCGGAAACCTTTCCTGGACTTTCACGTAATTACGTGACTGCAGGCAGCGCGCTTTAGAAATCCCAGCACTTTCAACTTGTAGATCAGGATTTAAAATTCCTGATACAGTTAAATACTTACAAAATGGGTCCTTGTTTTTGGCCTTTGACGGTGGCATTGAAGACCTAGACAGAATTTTAGTTATTCCTCAGAAAAAGGGTTAGATGATCTAGAAAGCTCTAAAAATTGTGCCTGTGATGGGAATTTCAAGGTATATCCTAGTTTGTGGTGTCAGTTAGTGACACTACATGTCATCATCATTGGAGGTCAAATGTGCCCCGACCATTTGCCTTTGCTTCATGACAAACAAGAAGCCACATATCATAGTCTTCTGTCGGTGTGGGTGATTCAGGGAAAATTATCGACCTGTGGCCTACATTTCTACATTCAGAAATGGTTCGGTGGTTTTTTTCATGTCAGCCAGTCTTGTTGACGGAAGATATGTATACTTGGTGAGAGTATGAGATAAAACACCGATGAAAGGTTTTAGCTTAAAGTTAAATGTTTTTGTGCATTATCATATTCTCTCTCTAGGGTAGTAAGCCTACAAGCTACTTTGTTGTTGTTGCTGCTGTTGTTGGTGTTCTTGTTCTTGTTGTGGTAGTAGGAAAGTTCTATGGAGGAGCCTAAAAAGGTCTGAAAAGGTGTTTCGCTTTGAGTTAAAGATACAGGAATTTTAGGATAGGATATTTATGATTTATTTATAAAAAAATAAGTTGGTGAAACAAGGCACTATTTGATCGTAGATTTCAGCCCGTTTTAATTTACGTTAAAAGTTAGGAATATAATGTTAACAATTCATGCGTGAGGGGAAAACCTTACACACTTCCGAGTAAGCTGGAGGTCGGATGACGCTTTATTTCCAATTGAAGACGTTGTCAATGCATTTGGAGATTTGTCTGATGATGAAGACATCCCTTCCGAGTTGATCGCTATTTTGAGACTACTTCCAACGGGATGGTGAGGGGACGCGGTCTTCGTCCACGACGAGAAACACCACTTTTTCCTATTCAACTCTGGAATGTACGTGGCCGCGTTTCAGACGACTTACCAGGATCAAATAATTCGGCAGAAGGGTTCCACAATGCTTTGCGCTCATCGATAACATCCACGCATCCAGAATTGTGGAAACTGTATGCACGTAAGGTGTAGGAAGGATTGAGCCAGAAATCTAATAAAGCACATTCAACGTGGAGACTCTAAAATCCTTTGCAATGTTTAAGGATGCACGATATTTTTCTTAAGAGAATTTTGTTTAGATAAATTGAACTTTTTTTTATAACTGCTTTTTTAATGCACTCGCTGTTATTTCTTATTCTACAGTCACAATACAATGTGAGCTAAAATTTCTGCTTTTTCTTCCTTACCTCTGGTGGAATTTTCCTTTTGGAATTTACCTAGAACCGAGCCAGTTGGTTATGTAGTGTCCTCCAGATACCTTTGTGAACATACATTTACTAACCACTGAAAAACAGAACATAGCTAACAAAGAAGTCATGATGACGACAAACTTGTCCTCGTATTTAAATGAAAATCGCATGTTTCTCACCTCTTCTATATTTACTTGGCTTTTGAATCTGATTGTTGAAACAGGGGTTTTCCGTTTACACACACACACACACACACACACACACACACACACACACACACACACACACACATATATATATATATATATATATATATATATATATATATATATATATATGTGTGTGTGTGTGTATTCCCTGAACGTGAATATGCCACCAGTGTATCAAAGCTAGATCATGTTTCAGATTTAATGCATTGCAACATGTGCTTCGAAATATTCCACGCAAGGGTTTGGTAACATTAGGGAGAGGGGGCTCCCCTACCACAGCCGAACTATGGTTTACAGAAGGAGCAACTTCGTTCACTCGCAAATGTTATTAATTCTATGGTTTTATCAGATCTAAGGGAAGAATGATCTTCGTATCTTTTTCATTCCCAAATTGTAGAGATATATACATACGTATATATACGCATACATACTCAACATAACACACACCTATATATATATATATATATATATATATATATATATATATATATATATATATATATATATATATATATATATATAGGTGTGTGTGTGTGTGACTGTTCATCCACCGGGGTAGAATAAAAAGAGAAGGAATAATGGCTGACGGCCTTACTTTAGAGGGAGTTTGGAGAGAAATTCTCAGGACAACTAAATTGCATGTATATACGATACAAAATCATAAGACAAGGAGAAATAAGGCAGGCCGCTGTGGGTCCTGCAGTAGCACATAAAATGAATAATGGATGTTAATAGAGTGCCGGGATTAAACTTCAATGGAATTGTTCATAAGGTTGCAATTGAATTTCCTCGGCCGAGCTAACAAGCATAGTACAGTCGTGGCAGAGGAGTCCACAGCGGCAGGCACTAATAGAGAGGCCTACGATCGCTTGATGAATTAACAGTGATAACGAGGATGCCAGGCCAGCGCCGAGGGCGACAGAAATCCTCTTTGCAAACACTTACGAATAAATAAACTTGTGACACCATTATAATAAGCCAGGTCAGGTCTTTGTAAGAATTACACTTTGAAATGGAAACGTTTAGGAGAGGAAAAAGCAGTGAAGTGACTGGAGCACAATTCCTAACTTTACCTTAATTCTGAAGAGTTGGCTCCTGTAGCTGTACCAACGGAGGTGCAGGGGGAGGGGGGTGGGGAGCGGCGGGAATTGGCGCTGAGTTTACGGTATTATAGAACTGGGTTATTCAGCCACAGAGGGACACTGATTGGCTTTGAAGGAGCAGTCAGTCAAGGTGTGACTCGTTCGGCGGCGGTCTCTTCTTTCTCTCGATATCATGAAATCGGGGTCTCTTTATAACCTCATAGATTACCGGCTTTTGATTCCAGATGCATTCTGGGTTTGTCCAACTTCTCTTTGGACAAATGCCGGATAGGGCCGGCATCTGACTCTCTCTTCTGATGATGGCCGGTTAATCTGTGCCTTGATCCATGCTGAAGGTGTGGACGTCTTGACCAGTACCGTGGTCATCCAGGTGGCTAAGGGCCCTCTCCGAATTCTGGAATAAGAGGCTTAATGCAGTCGTGGAGCTCAAGAGATGGTTAGAAAAATCCAGGGCAATCAGAATGAGATTGGAGGAGGGGCAATTTTCCAACGACCGTCGCCTGTCAGCGTGTCGCCAAACGAACGTAATTAACAGGTTATTAAATTTATTCGTTATGAACGTTTACTTTATTCTTGAAAGGCGAATTTCCTTGAGAGAGTTAACTCTCTTAGCAATATATATTTATAGTCTATATATTTATATAATATACTATATATCTATATCTGCCTATCTATCTATCTATCTATCTATCAATCTATCTATCATCTATATATATCTATATATATATATATATATATATATATATGGAATTATATATATTATAGATATATATCTGTATATATTATATACATATATATATAACATATATAATATATATATATATATATATATATAGATATATATATATATATATATATAATCAGTTTTGATAGAGTTAGGTTCAATTTCATTTTAGACTCTCGTAGTT
>NC_061109.1:29195070-29210070 GCF_015104395.2 Macrobrachium nipponense
TATAAGTGTCCCTTGGAATAATATCCACCCAAGGGTAATTTTAACTGGTAAATGCATCGGCCACGGCCAGGATTCGAACCTCTGCCTTTGGTTTGCATACAGAGATAGACGGTCGACTTGATAAAGGAATGGTCAGGTCGACCGTCTATCACTGCAACTAAGCAAAAGACCCAGATTCGAATCCTGATAGGGCAGAGGCAATAATCAGTCAATATCCCTTTATTTGCAAGGCCTTTTCTGAGAAAGAGGCTTTCTTTGCGACAATTCTAGGAAGGCATATGGAGTGCTGAAACATATTTTTCGTTTCGTGTCCTTTCCTGATTTATGGACGCAATACAAAAATCAAAGGTTTACATCTTAACAAAAACACCAGTCACCCCAAAAGAAGGACCAGTCATTTGATCTTCTGATGTGCGGAGAAAATCGTCCATAAGAAAACCAAAGAAGTTCAAAGACATAACTGAAGTAACGGCAGATAAGCCATTCTTTAAGAATAGAAAAGGAATCTGGTAATATCGAAAGCGCCCAGACCGGTCTAAAAGATGTATGCGGAACCAATGGAAAGCGACAAGGTAGAAATATTTCGGGGCGATTTGAGATCCAGCCGTCCCGAACTCCTCTTAAATTTATCCGTAATTTGATTCCATTATTTACAGCCGGGAGACGATTGTAGAACTGGAACGAAATAAGCGCCGGGAAATCTTTCTCCGCAAAAGGCAGAGAGAGGAATTCACAATTTCTATCAAACCGCAACGATAATTTACCACAAAAGAATAGATCTTTTGTCAGAGGAAGACAATGCTTGATGTTTTTACTTTCCGGCTGGTTAGGTGTAATATATAATATCTGCCAGAAAAAAATATATAATGAAATAATGTGTTCAGTTAGTATTAAAATCAACTAGAAAAGGCTCATCAAAAACAGCGACCCCGACTAGGGATTAAGCTAAGAAGAAAAAGAGAAACTAACTACCTCTTATCAACTATTCAGTATTTTAGTGATGAAAGATTACCATTGATTATTTCTTACAATGCATTCTTCTTAGCTCTCTCTCCTCTCTCTCTCTCTCTCTCTCTCTCTCTCTCTCTCTCTTTTTGTGTCGCTGTTTTATATCGTGAAAATGTTTGGAAAATCGCTAGAATACTCAGCATATGTTTTTCAAGCGGGTGGTTCTAATGCATGAAGATTATATTTTGAAAATATCCTGGGAGTTAACTCGTAGGAAGAATGCAGCGGAATTGGAATTCGTTTCCTTGGAGCGAAAACTGTGAAGAGTGGTATCATTTGAAATTTAAAAATAAACGAAACGTTTTATCACTTATTTTCTCAGTAGCAGTCGTCCCGAGTATTTTTTCTAATATATTTTGTCATTTACTACTCTATGTTTACATTCTGGTATTCATTGAAAGTCTATATAACAAGAAAATAAAAGAAAACGCGAAGTTCTCCCTCACTTCTCTGCATGCCACTTTTGCCCTCAAGATCCCATTCTCATTCCCTCTCATTCCACTCTCATTCCACTCTCATTCCACTCTCATTGCGGGCAAGATCCCACTTTTTAGGAGGGAGAAATTTTGCTGTTTTTTCCCTTCAATGAAGTGGGCGATGAACCAGACTCCACGTAAAAAGTCATTCCTTTTAATTTACTAGATCTTGACTGCGGGATTTGTTTTTGCCTTATTCTTCTTCTTCTTCTTGTTCTTTCTTCCGTCATTTTTCTCCGTAATTTGCAGGCTTCTTTTGCCACGTATGGGAATCGCCGCTACCAGTAAGGAATATACCCTAGCCAAGTCGTTCAGTAATAAATCACTGGAATTATGAGCATGACATGTAGAATTTCATTCGTTTAAGCCATAAAGATGCAATGTTGAGGTAAATAATAAGATGAAAATCTACGGCGCTTTCATTGTTAAGCGTCGAGTTCAGCAAGATGGTTTCAATGGCGACCAATTCTCAAATCATCAGTAATCATCCAGAGACATTTACAATGTCGTTGTATCAGCCAGAACGAGGGATGAATTCTCAGGAATTTGAGTTGATAATTCATTAAACCTCACGATTTCTTGTTAATAAGTTTTTGTTATCACGCAGACACACAAACACGCACGAAGAAATGACTTCTCCCTTCTGATGGTTTAGGAAAAGAAGGACATTAAAAGTAACACAGAGGAAGAAGTCGGTCTGCAAAAATTAAACTTCGCAAATATCTGTGGCATTTGGTTTGTATCATTATTATTATCATTATTATTTTTGGGAAATATCTATGAAATTTGTTAAGACTGTTCCGCACACATCCCTGGTGAGATGACGTCAATGGTTACGACACTGATTGAATTTCAAGGTCACTTGATCAAAGCAGGAAAAGAAATATTCTTTCACATGTCTAATTGACTTCATCCTATGTCATCTGGAAATCCCAGATTACGGAACGTCTAGTTTCTGGTAAGCTACGATCACGGAGAAACGATAAAACTAGAGATGATAACTCTGAAATTCCATTCAGTGATGTTCGCCCTTGCGCTGAGCTCACAACAACATCAAAGGTTAATTTAACCGGCTCTTGATGAATCGGAAAATAGCAAAGTGACACGTGCCTCGCTTGAACGTGGCTGATTTCTGTCATCCTTCCTTTTCATGCGTAGATGTAAAATCAACCTCTTATCCCTCAAAATGTGAACGGTGCTGTAGGGGAGGCGTTCTTTAAACAAAAGGGCTTTAGTATCCAACTACTTTGAGTTCGTGGCCGCCCCTTGAACCTTTATCCTACTTTTCCCTACTGAGAACTTCACTTCTCGCGATGAATGCATCGAGCTAATCTGTTTCTAGAGTCGCATAACAACTGCTGTTTCTATGTAATATTCAAATGAATATAGATCCGTGTTCTCAGAATACCAGATATGTTCAATGATGAGTTATTGAAGATCTCTCTCTGTTTCTTCATACAAACGTTTATCAGATTGGTCTTCAGGCACGTAAATTTAGTTACACGAACTAAAAGTTTTATATGTTCTCATATTAAACAGAAATTTATGTATATGATACAAGTACCTGTAAGTTCCAGGCTCACTAATATGCCTAAAGATATCCATTATTTCCCAGTCATTAAATATATCCGTCGATTTAATTTTAATATACCTAAATATATCCATTATTTCCCAAAGTCATGAAATTGATCTCACCAGTTAATATTAGTACAATATATTTTCATTTGTGATCAAGGGTGCAAATCTATTAAAAAAGAAAGCAAATCTCCACTTTATGTAATTAGTACTAGCTTTGTTTCATAAGCAGCATCTAATCTAACGTTGAAGAAACCCGATCGATAATGGCGAATGAACTTTATTGATAAGTATCATTTCGTGTTACCCTAGATAGTACAGAATAATATTTTATTCTCTTGCGAAAGAGAAGCAAAGCAGTGAGTGGAGCGAGTTGAGTTTTAACTTTCCATTCTCACCACCTCCACTAAACCCACGTTTAAATAATAGATCTTTATCGGAATATTGTCAAGCACGCATTAATATTTCATAATTGAGCAGATATAAAATGAAGCGAATGTTTGGCTTAACGCCCTCAGGGATATGAATATATTACTACTGGGACAGTACTAATGAGTGAAATATTTTAAACGTTAAAAATGTCAGTTATCCTCTTAAGCAAATGTTCGTTTTCTTTTATTTCCATTGCCGTCTTTGGCGTTCAACACATATCATACGTCACAAATATAATTAATTTTCTTTGGTCGCCAGATTAAAAGTCGCGGTTAATCATTTGACAGAAAAGTTCATAACTCTCATATAAAATATTTTCTCATCTGACAGGTTTCTAAATGTATATTAGAGGCGAAACTGCTTTCTAAAATAGCTTTACCTGGAACATTTAGCCAATTTAATTCATAACTAGAGGTTGCTATATCCATGGGGTGCTACCGGCCACCAACAGATCAATGCATCCTGCTGCTAATGAATATCAGTGTCATCTATGCTCTAGGAAGAGAGCGTGGGGCTTCCTACCTCATCCCCAAAGATTTTCTGAGAAACCGAAGGACTTGCATTTTTTTTTTTTTAGCACCAGTACCTTCAGAGTGCCTGTGGTACACATGCCCACACATATACATATAATATGTAAACCTAAATGCAAATCGCACTAAACTTAAACACACGACCTCCTAAACCTCAATGCAGCCCCCACTCAACCAAAGCACATGCCACTTGCTAAAGCTAAACACACTCCCACCCAACATAAACACCCCCCCCCCTACCCACATCCCCATTACCGTTGTAATTTACGTGGTAAATAAACTCTAATGGTTTATCATACCTCATTTCATGTACTCGAAACCATAGAAATATATAATTTGAAAATATTTTTCAGACACCACATTAATACCCAGATAAAAGGGGCAGTCACCACAGTAATACCTGGATAAAAGGGACAGTCACCACAGTAATACCTGGATAAAAGGGACAGTCACCACAGTAATACCTGGATAAAAGGGACAGTCACCACAGTACTATCTGTATAAAAGAGACAGACAGCACAGTAATATCTGGATAAATGGGGCAGTTCCCACAGTAATATACGGATGAAAAGGACAGTAACCACAGTAATATTAGGATAGAAGGGACAGTCACCACAGTAATACCTGGATAAAAGGGACAGTCACTACAGTAATACCTGGACAAAAGGGACAGTCACCATAGTACTATCTGCATAAAAGAGACAGACAGCACAGTAATATCTGGATAAATGGGGCAGTTCCCACAGTAATATACGGATAAAAGGGACAGTCACCACAGCAATACCTGGATAAAAGGGACAGTCACTATAGTAATACAGCAATACCTGGATAAAAGGGGCAGTCACCACAGTGATACCTGGATAATGGGGACAGACAGCACATTAACAACTAGATGAAAGTGACAGTCAACACAGAAATACTTAGATAAAAGGCACAATCACCATAGTAATACCTAGATAACAGGGGCAGAGAGCCCCGTAATACCTGGTTAAAGAGGACAGTCAGCACAGCAATACCTGTTAAAAGGGACAGATAGCATGGTGATACCTAGACAAAAGGGATAGTCACCGCAGTAATAGCTAAAAGGGACAGTCACCACAGAAATGTCTGGAAAAAAGGGACAGCCACTGCAGTAATTTCTGGATAAAAGAGACAGTTACCACAGTAAATATTAGGATAATGGACAGACAGCACAGTAATATCTAATTAAAGTGGACAGAAAGCATAGTAATATGTGGATAAAAGGATTAATCACCACAGTAATATATGGTTAAAGGTCACAAACAGTACAGTAATACCTGGTTAAAGTGTCAGACAGAACAGCAATACCTGCATAAAAGTACAGTACTACATGGAAAAAAGGAAAAGTCACTACAGTAATTACTGGACAAAAGGGACAGTCATCACAGTAATGCCTTTATAAAAGGGACAGGCACCACAGTAACACCTGTCAGTTCACCCATGACTGTTCCAAGAGAGAATGTTCGTATGAAAAAAGCTGAACTGTTGTTAGTCGGACTGTTAACACAAATAACAGATAACATCCTTATTGCTTGTTCCTTCGTAACCTTGGTGTCTTGAGAGATAACAACCTCCTTATTGCTTGTTCCCTCGTAACCTTGGTTGTCTCTGTGACTCGAGCTTTGGTATTGCTCCCGTGTATGTTTTAATTAATAAAGTTCCTGTTTGAAGAACTGACGTCTCCTTCACCTCTCTGGGTATTATATGGTAGCAGAGCGTGGTTTGAGGGACTGCGGCGATCGTCTTGAAGATTGAATTTTACTACGAAAGATAAAGGAAAATGATGAGCAGCTAAAAGTTCCCGAACATCGGGGAGGGGGAGTAATCCGGAAGTTCTGTGTGTAAGATACCGCAAATGTGAAACCGTCTGGGAGAAAGGAAACCAATGGATTTCGGCTTATGAACTGGAAAGGGCGTATTGGTTCTGTCGACCAGAGTGCTTCGGGGAGCAGATATCATGAATAGATGAAAAAAAAACAAATTTGTTGTGATGTTGCTGAACTGTTGATACATGGTGAGGCAGACGACCTGAGCCTGAAGTTGTGTGAGTCGAAGAGTGGTAATTACGAGTCTTCACAGTAGCTTAATCCTTTTGCTGTTATGAGTGTTTGTGAGTGCTTGGGGATCTTCTGGAAGAAACCTTGAACCCTGATGTTACTATCTACAATACAAAGTGAAACGCAGTTATAATCGGAAATTGTTGATGCATATTTTTTTCCCTAACGAGGAAAGATGGCGTCTTCAGAATACTCTGCAGTTTCCTTACCAGGATACATTGAAGATGAAAGTGAGCTTATGAACCAGTTGACCCGACTGGCTAACTTTGGAACCATAGACAATGCTGGAAATTTTATTTTCAAATTTTGCCATAAGTGTAAAGGCCCGGTATTGGGACATAAAGAAAATGGAGATGAGAGCAAGTGTGAAAATAATGAGTTGAATTTAGGTGAAGTGGAACAGGTAAACGGTGGCTAGAAACAAATGAACTTTTTGAGGCAGCGAAAAACCAGTTAGATCAAAGGTATGAGGCTAGAATTTGTGGACAGTGCAATAAACTATTTAAAACAGAGCAACTAATATTTCGCATCAGAAAAACTTTCACAAAAAGTGGGATTTCGGTAAAGAAACAAACAGGATAATGTATGAAAAGAGTGATATGGATGAAAGACTAGACAAATTATTGAAAATCATTGAAACTAATTTTGAGATAAAACCAGTTGGAAGTGGAAATAACCATGTTAATTAGTTAAAAATCGGAAAGCCCCAATCTGGACTAATGGCCAGGATTTTGAAAGTTATTGCCATCAACTAAGGCTATGGGATTCACAGACAACCATTCCTCCAATTCAAAATTTTTCGAATTGGTGGATAGTTTAAAGACAAACAAAGAGATTGGATTATCAGAATTTGTGTCAAGAGAAGTTATAGAAAAAGTAAACGCTAACAGTGTAACTATCATTGAAGACGTGATAAACTTGCTAAAGGTAAATTTGAAAAAACAATCTTGGAAAAAATGTCTGGAATTGGTTTCTGAAATACAAAAATTTTGAACAGAAAGATAAAGAAACAGGTGAAGAGTATCTGAATAGATTCGAGAATCTTTTAGTGAAAATGGATAGAGCAAACTTTGGATCACAATGGGAAGTTATGGACTACAGTTTTGTTTTTAGATAAGTCTAAATTAGAAAACACAGAAAAAATTTCAATTATGAAACAACTAAAAAAAGACCTAAAAAAATGTAGAAGATAAAGTGACATAGAAATATGTAAAAAGGAGTTCAAGGAACTAAAGATAGAAAACCAAAGACCGAAAAGGAATTGGACGTATTTTATACAAATAGACAAAGATCTACATCTAGATCAAATGAGCAAAGAAATAGGAGACCATACTCTCGTTCGAGAGATAGAAGCCAAATCATGAGAGTTTCAGGAAGCAGATATCAGAGTAGAAGATATTACTCTCGATCAGGCGATAGAAACCGAAACAGAATAGACTCCTTTAAACGAAGAGAACCTTCGGAAAGGAGAAGTGAAGATCGTGAAGAGCTTGAAAGGAATCGGCAAAGATCGTCCGATGGAGGGCGGCAGGAGGCTCAGATCAGAATCGAGAGAGAAAAGGTGTAGAAATGAATGCTGTCTGAATAGATTAAGTAACATCAGATTTGTGAGTGTTGAAGATAGAGAGGAGAAGTAGAAATGCCTGAAATTTACTTCACGGATGAAATCAATGAAACTGAGATGATTATTGACAATGGTGCACCCAAAAATGTGGCAGGAATTAAATGGATAGAAGAATATCTGAAGAAAAATCAGTTTGGAAAAGGGGCAAGTTAATGTTAAAAGAATAGAAAAGAAAAAGTTCAAATTTGGACCAAGCAAAGTTTATGAATGCCACAAATGTTTGAAGTTCCACTGATAATTAAAGGAAAGAAAAATGGAACAGAGTTCAGTAGACTACGAGTGCAAATTTATGTTATTGAAGCTAATATCCCTTTTTGTGTTTCTAAAGAACAACTCCAGAAGTGGAGTGCCTCTCAGGACTACGAGAGAGGAAAGGAAAAACTAGTTATCAGAAGCTTGGTTCCAAACCTAGAAATAGATTTGATAACCACTAAAGGTAACCATCTTGCCGTTGTCTTGGAAACCAATAAAGAATGTAGCGCAAGAAGAGATTGTAATGTTTGTCAAGAAACTGGAAAGCATTAAAGAGATATCAGAGTATAAAAGAGTAAAAAGAGTACATCTGGTATCTGGCCATAAAGGAGAAACTCAACTCCTCCATTTATTCACATTGGCAGGAGTAGTAACCCCAACCGACCAAAAAGATTATTAAGAAAGTTGTTAATGAATGTATACCCTGCCAAAAGTATAAAAAATCATTAGGTATACCAAAAGTTGCCATCCCAACAGTGACTGAATTTAATCAAAAGGTCACAGTTGACCTGAAGCAAGTGAAGGAGGATAACATTCTGTGGATGGTAGACGCCTTCACAAAATTAATAAGTGGAGTTGTGCTAAAGAACAAAGCAGCAGTCACTGTTTTGCATGCCATCACGCAGAACTGGTGCGAGAAATACGGATATCCTACTGAGGGATTTTGGGCAGACAATGGATCAGAATTTCAAAATAAGGAAATGGAAAGTTTGGCTTCTGCAATGGGAATTACGATCAGGTTTGGCCCAACATATTCCCCTTGGAGTAATGGTTTGACGAACGAAATCATTACAGCGCAGATCTAAACTGTGAAGAAAGTGATGGAAGAGAATGATAGAATTACATTAGACGAAGCAGTTTCAAAAGCGGCCTGGTGGTCATAATACTAACATACAGTGAAAGGATATGCCCCATTACAGTTACTCACTGGGAGAGCTGTAGTAGTTCCTGGTATTACAAGTGGAAATGTAGCCACCGAATCTTTAATCTCGGAGTCAGAAGCAGTCAGAAGACATATTGAAAATCAAAAAGAAGTGAATAAGAAGTATAGAGAAATTGAGTATGGTGAAAAGTTGAAAATTGCCTTAAACCTCAAGAAATGCGTCTTTTAATGATTATCTATATACACCTGGGGAGAAGATTTTACCAGCACAAAGGTGGAAAACAATGGTTTGGTCCCGCTACGGTGGAAAAGATGGAAGGGAGAAGTGTATGGATTTTAGCAAATGGAGATATGAAAAAAGTAGCTTCTTGTCACTTACAACCTTACGGAACGTTAAGGACTTCAGATCATGAGAAAAAAGATGAGATTGAGTCGAAGGATGAGGCAGCTCTTACTGACCAGTCCGAGAGTGAGGCAATTAACTTAGAAAAGAGAGAAGAAGCGACAGTTGTTAGTAAGCCTGATTTGGCAGAAGAGAATTATGACAAAATGGTGACCGTGAAAGATCATCTTCCATCTGAAAAAAGACCGAAGAAAAGTAAAATTATAATTATGACCTTCAAGAATGGCGAGGAACACAAAGGAAAGGTGACTGAAGTGAACAACCTAACTCAAAGCGCAAATTCGTGTGCTTCATAAAACTAGAGGGAGGTAAAACTATTGAAGTTGACTTCGAAAATGAAATAAGGGACTGGAAATATCTGATTAATGAAAACGAAGAAGAAACTGAAGTAAGAGAGACTAAGGAAAATGTCGAACTAGATAACATTGGTACTTACTGGATGAAAATGTCAAATGACGAGTGCTTGGTAGAGGAAATAACCACATATGTAGTAGAAGTTCCAAAGAGCCGTCACCATGAGCCTGAAGTTATAAACGCTAAAGAAAAAGAACTTGAAAATTTTGAGTATTATGAAGCAATTGAAGAAGTAAAAGATACGGACACGGAGAAAATTGGTTCAAGGTGGGTCATAACTGAAAAAGAGAGACAATGATGGGCAGAAGGCCAAGATAAAAGCAAGGTTAGTTGCTAGAGGATTCCAGGAAACGGAGAAACCAAAATCAGATTCCCCAACCGCCTTGAGAGAGTCTTTCAAGACTTTCATTGCAGTATCGGCTAATGAAGGATTTGAACTGGAGAGCGTCGACATTTCAGCAGCTTTCTTACAGGCCGAAAAGCTGGAGCGTGATGTGTTTGTTGAACCACCCAAGAGTAAAACAGGAAAGGAACCATTTGGAAACTGAAAAAGCCAATCTATGGGCTTGAAGACGCAGGTAGAAAATTTTGGCTTAAAGTAGGACAAGATTTTTAAAGGAAGAGGAATGAAAACACTGCATGGAGATAGCGCCTTCTACTACCTCCATGACGGCAGCTCATTACTTGGTATGATTTTATGTCATGTTGATGATTTTTTCGATTTCAGGAAAGAGAGAATTTGTGGATATGATCAAGGATCTTCTAATGAAAATTTCACGATTTCTAAGGTGGAGTCATCCGAATTCAGATTTACAGGGATTGATATAGTTAAAACAAGAGAAGGAATAGAAGTAAGCATGGAGGATTATGCCCAATCTATTGAGGAAATCAAAGAAATAAGGAAATTGGAAATGACGAACCTCTAACAAAACCGAATATAAAGTTTTCAGGAAGTATGCAGGAAAATCCAGTGGTTGGCCGGAAAATGTCCGACCCGACCTTGGCTATTGTTGGATTGAACATGTCTATGAAAAATAAAGATGCTACGATCGGTGATCTAAAGAGAGTAAACAAGATAGTGAAGAAAATTAAATCAAGAGAAAGCAAAATAAAGTTCGGTACAAAATAGGGAAGAAAGAAGACCTGAAAAATTTATGGCCTCGGCGATGCGAGTTACAGATGTGACTCAAAGTCAATTGGGGGTAACTTGATTTTAATGGGAAACAAGAAAACTGATATAGTAGCTCCTATATATTGGAAAACAAAAACCATCAAACAAGTTTGCCATTCTGCCAAAGACGCCGAAACGAGGAACTTAACTAAATTAGTAGATGACAGTGTTTATTTAGCAAAAAGTGTTGAACAACTTATGTTTGGAGAAAAAGGAGGAAAAATCCCAGTAAAACTGTTCACGGACAGCAGACAACGCTGGAAAGTATAAGCCTCATCAAAACAGGTAGAAAGAAAATTGTTAAGAAACGCAGTGGCAGACTTGAAGGAGAAACTAATTCATAAAGAAGTAGAATCATATAGTTGGCTGAATACTAAAGACATGATAGCAGACATATTAACAAAGGAAAATAAAGAGAGTGATGACATGGTGGATGTCTTAGTTAGGGGAAGACTTAGAATGGCTTTAAATGAAGACAATCTTGTTCATTTTAAAAACGATGAGTTCAGGCTAGAAAATATTAAAATTAAAGAGAAGGGAAACAGGTTTTAAATATATGTGTAATTTCTTTTGCAATTCTTAGATATTTATGCAAAGGAATGTTGTACGTGATGTAGACTGTTATAGTTCTTTTATTATGAAATGCTATTGTTTTGTATTCATATTACAATGTACGTTTAGTTTTTAGCTTGATAACAATTTTATTATTTATTACAATATATCCAATTTTATTATATCAGTAACTTTTTCTGTATAGATCTGTTTGTTTAACGAAGTAAAACAAAAAAGGACGGCGGGGGAATAACAGATAACAATCCTTATTGCTTGTTCCCTCGTAACCTTGGTGTCTCTGTGACTCGAGCTTTGGTATTGCTCCCGTGTATGTTTTAATTAATAAAGTTCCTGTTTGAAGAACTGACGTCTCCTTCACCTCTCTGGGTATTATAACAAACCCCTCCACTCTTCCTTCTCCCTTTTCTTCCCTTCCCCCTTTCCCTCCCCTACATGTAGACTGGTTTGGTTATAGATACATACATACATGCATACATACATTCATACATACATACATACATACATACATACTAGGGTGTGTTAATTTTGGGGGTTAATAAGGGAAAATAAAATTCTTTAACTTTGGTAGTAATTTATTGTTGCCTTTTGACATTCAGAATAAAATTCTGGCATTAAAAGTAATTTCAAATTCCTCTTACCTACATCAAAATGAGTTTGAAATTTACATATTCTGAGGATTCTTAACAAAATTGGCATTCACTAGTATCTTACTTTTTCAAACCTAATATATACTATAATGTACAACAGTATACTACTTGAAAGTCTTCATACCCTTCTTACTGTTGTTTCTTTCCAACAGTTGCCGGCTTACTACTTGTGCTTTAATGCAACCTTCTCGCTTTTCGTGACTGTAAACATGGCCCGCGGCTTCGGTGACCATTGTAACACATCTTAAAACACTTTGTGTGTAAGAAGGCCACTTTGGCACTTGTATTGGTGTGTCTTTGAAGTTTTTTAAATCTTTACTAGTAAGGGTGTTGCCAATGGTGGTTCCAAGACTTTAGAGTTCAAATCAAGTCTGACAGTTTGAATATATAAGCAGTCTCCCAACTAGTGACCATCCAATGGAGAACCTGTAATTCTTAGGATGATTTCTATAGCTTCATCGCGAAGTTTTGAACATTGGCTGGAAAGCATGGCTTGCAACACTGCTTCTGATCGAGTATATCAGTCGGACCTCCTCACCACAGGTAATACGATGTCTCTCACCAACTTGCTTTGTGTTCTTACAAGCTACAACTGAAACAACAGGTGACTGGGACCATCTACTCACTTAGGATTGAGCTTCACATTAACCCAGTTGGGAAGATAAACACCAATAACATATAATTAACAATTAACCTCAAATTCTTCAGTGCTTGTCCCTTCAATTCGAGTTTAAAAATCCAGATCCTGCAGAAGCGTAGAGCTGTAGTTAACCAACGGCTGCGACTGACGGGTCCAATCTCTAACAGAGCCAATGACTAAGGTACTTTTCCTGATCTTATTGCTCGAGCAATATGATAAGCATAGGACTGACCTGTGCTGAAGTCTTTGACAACTTCTTCAGGTAACACTGGAATGGGAGGACCTACATCAATCTTCGGGAAATTTTCATTTATTTCTAGGTATGTTACGTCATCCACCATGTTGTCGAGGGGTCCTGACCACTTATTATGGCTTTTTGTAGGACCATCAAGTTCCTGAATGAGGTGACAAAGAGGCAGCTCACCTACATGTAAATCACATACAAGCCATACAAGTCTTCTTCCAAGTTTTTTCTCTAAATAATTCATTACACTTCCCTCCCAGCCAGTTTTCACTGAAGTTGAATCTCCACCAATAGCCTGCAGTAAATTTTTAAGTCCTCTCTCTTGAAGCCAGCATAATATGTTATCTAGCAGAACTTTGGTTTCATGCATTTTCCATCAAACAAAAGACAGGAGAGTCCTCCTTCCTTTAATTCTTTTTCTTGCTGATCAGATATCTCATTCATTATTTTTTGTTGTGCTCTTCTAATGTTATTATGATCTATAATCAAGGATGAATCCCTTTGACTGATGAGGCCTTCATCTGTCCAAGCGGCGGTTGCAATTTCCACAGCCTCACGGAGTCCATTGTGATGTCGAATACTAGCTACTGCAATGTTTGAAATGTCTTGTGTTGTATTTTGCTTTCTTTGGTAAAGCTTCAGAAGGCACTTTAGAACTATCATCTGACGATACTTCATTTTCTTCAGAAGAACCATAAAACAACTGATAAACATCATGGCCTCTGCTGGTCTTCTCTTCGCATGACTTCTTCATTCTTTATTCTTTTCTTTTTTTCCCTCTGTCTGACAAGTTCCTTCCTTCTGTCTTTGTCCTCTGTGACCTGATAAAATCTAGCTCTAAAACAGGCATCTTTTCACAAGGGCAACAGCAATCAATGTGGGAATGATTTTCTCTCCTACAAGAGGGAGAACAATCTGTTTTTGAACACAAAACTATGAAGCATTTGCAGCTCAAAATATCAAAAGTGTATCAAGTGAGTGTATAAAGGCATTTTTCCTTGCCAAGTTTCCTTTACCAAGTGACACCTGAACTGCTTTTTGCCACAATCCCTTAAGTTTTAGCCCAATTGTTCGACACTGAATGATCACTGGGGGGTTTGAATAGGGCATTAGCTGTTGTCCATTGGTGCAGAAGATGGGGTATGTCAATGATGAGTTCATTACACGTATAGTTCCTTCTGTCCATGGAATTTTGTTTTCGAAGGAGTAACCCAAATAATGATGAAACTTTAGGATAAAATTGATGTAGGATAGAGTTATTTTAATTTACTTTGGCATACATATCTCACATTTGGGAGTAAAAAGGCACAATAAATTCACTACCGATTTTTCGCAGGTTAAGAAAATGAGAACACCTTAATAAAATTGAGACACCTTAATACATACATACATACACACTATATTATAATATATATATATATTATATATATATATATATATATATATATATATATATATATATATATATATATATAAATTCCTTCCTGAACGCGATAGTAACTTGTCTGTTTAATGGATTGTGATCCTTACAATAAGTTGAAATTCTCGAATTACTTTAAGGTGTTGACTAGAGTTACTAACAGCTTAACAGCTTAAATACCAAAACACGTAACACTGAAATCAGACTTTTGAATTTTTTCTAATGCAAGTAAGGCCAAGTCCCATCAATAACCCTCTGCGCCTTTCCAATTATACAAGGAGTCCGTTGATATCAGGCTGTGGTATTATCTTTCATACTGTGAAGAAATAGACTAGTGAAACCGAAGAAAGGAGATTTATTTTCAGAACAGAGTCATCTGAGTGCTATGATATCATGTATGAAGATTTTTTTACCTGCATTTATTTAACTGGACTTCTGCGTCTGTCTGTCTGTTATCATGTCTTGTAACTCAATTTTCGATGGACTTGAAATGTTGCATGGTTGCTCAGTCCCGGTGACAATACAACCTTACACGACCAGTAGGTCAGCAGTGACCTCTAGTGACCCTACAGTGATTTGCATGAAACTTCGAATTTTTCACAGCTTCTTTAAATCTGGAGAATCTATCTTCTATATAACCCTTCCCCTTCCCTCTTCCATTCCCCTCCACTTACCCTCCCCTTTCTCCCA
>NC_061109.1:29215070-29242570 GCF_015104395.2 Macrobrachium nipponense
TTTGAAGAAAAATTGAAAACAGAAGTAAGGAAATAAGTATGTCTACATCAAAGAAGTCAATGCTTGCCACAAAGGTGATTGCCTACTACAAAAATTGTGAAAGAGAGAAACTCTGCCTTAAAATTCTCACACATATTATATATAATATATATATATATATATATATATATATATATGTGTGTGTGTTTATGTATATATATTATAAATAAATATCTATCTATCTATCTATCTATCTATCTATCTATCTATATATATATATATATATATATATATATATATATATATATATATATATATATATATATATATATATATATATATATATATATATATATATATATATATATATATATATATATATATATATATATATATATACATTATGAATAAAGGTCTAAGCCACGAAGGATAACCAAAGGATAATGACAGGCAGAAGGTCAGTACCAAGGGCTTTCTCCCGTTTATCTAGGCATCGTCGGGGCACAAATGAAATACAGTTGGAAAGAAGATTACAAGGTAAAAAAAAAACAAAAACAAAAAAACAAAACAAAACCAAGTCTACCAAATGGTTAATTCAAAAGGGTAAAAATCAAAGAGATAACATAGAATTATCCGAGATCAGGCAGTCACAAACTAAAACGATTGATTTATCACTAAGAGATGCAGAAGCTTAGTGATACAAAATCCAAAAACGTATAAAACTGAATATATTAATTTTTTGCTTATATTCATTTATTAAAGCAGGTAGAAAAATTTCTGACATAAAAAAGACAACTTCATAAACAAAGTGAATAGTTTAAATTTATATTTTGACTCAGAAGTGGTGAGGTAGTTACTTGTGGCTTGTAGTACGTACATACCACCAATAATGGAAGCCACAGCATTGGAGTGTTCCTTAGTTGTAATTTTTATGTAAAATTAAGTGATGCTTTGTATTCCTGTTCTGATTGTTTTACCCTGTGAATTGTAAACAAAACTAATTATTATTTACTCAGCTCTTCTTGTTTATGATTCTGTGGCCCCATTAGCAAGGTTATTTAAAGTTCCCTGAAATCAACACTCTCGCGCTCGCAGATATACAAATATATCTTTATGTTCTTGTATATAGAGCACGTTGATAGTTTATCTTTCTAAAGATGTTGTTCTGTTTAGTATTCGAGTTATCACGTATTTAGTGATGATTTTGTAAAAATGTCATTTATTATAATGTAGGTAAGATTTCACAACAGTGTAATGTAGGATTATTAGTATGGTTCTTAATAGTTAGGTAATAGAGAGCGGAAATTTTATCATCCAGCTACCAAGTGATTTTGGGGTGGTCATCGAGAGACGTCGAGAGGTGCTATCGAGGGCTTTTGTTATGATAAGTCGCCTTGACAAGCGCGAGACAACAGTTGGCCGCCCAGTCATGTAAACCAATTTCTGTCTCACGAGAGGGGAGAAAAGATTGCATCAGAACACGCGTTGAGTATCCACATCCTTTGTTTGAACCTGTCCTTGCGTCATGTTTTGTAAGATTGCATTCTCTCTATCACGCCCTTTTTATCCCAAGACGTTTTCCATTTAAAATGACGTCATCTTTTTCTGTTAGAATGATCTATGGGGATCTTGTTTTTGACTGGAGACAGAAAATAGATTCGATGAGAGACAGGAAACCGAGGGTGTTACATTAATATTAATGTCCCTTCTCTCTCTCTCTCTCTCTCTCTCTCTCTCAAATCCATCTTTAGTATAAATTGTTTATAGTAACATAAACTGTTTGTATATAGGTCACTCTATGAATTAACTGTGAAATCTGTACTGATTTTATAACAGCGTGTTTATCGTGACAGCGTCTATCAGAAAACTGTGTTTAGTGAACTTCAAACAGCTGCATTTGGTTTCGTATATGAATTGAAATGTGATTTTAAGCTTTTCATGTTATATCCGTTCTCATATTTTTATTTGATTTTTTGAATGATTTTTGAAACAAAAATCACTCATCGCCCGTTTTCAGAGCTCTGATGTCTGATTGGCGCTTCACAGAAAATTGTGATCATAACGACGACGAGCAGCTCGGATTGGTTTGACAAGGCAAGTCTGTCGGGGTAAACTTGTGAAAGCTTGTATAAGCTTGTGAAAGATGTTATTGGTAACGGCCATAACTGTAGGTTACAGTTATTGTATTACTCTTACAGGTTAAGTCATAACTTAAGTACTTTCGTGAATGTTCATTTATACATTTCAAGTGAGTTTATATTTCTACATTTTATTTTCGTGTTTGATGTAATTGTGAGTCCTTAGCGTCAGTTGAATTAATTGTTTTATTCATTTGAATTTAGTATTTTTACATATTTCATGTGTTTACAAACTCTTAGTTTTTCATGATGTTGACTTAATAGCTTTGTTTCACATTTTGTATTGTGTTAATTTCACTTTTGTTTACTTAGATTTCTTTTACGTCTCAGTCTTTCTTTATGATTTAACTTGTGTTTACTTAATTCAAGAATTAATTAAATTTTTTCGTTTTCAAACAACAGTAATATTTCTTCAAAGTAAGACTCAGGATTTTGAATTATAAATTATGAATTTAATGTACTTTTTCATACATTGACCACAAATGGTCGGATTAGCTTAGTGAACAGGCAATATTGATTTGTTTTGTTCCTTCAGTTTTGCCGAAGTGTCTCGAGATTGGGGAGACAGTTACAGTTCTTTGATGGAGTGATGCTCTTTGATTAATTTTAGCGTATATGAATACCTCACAGTTTTTTGATAAACAATAACACATATTGATACCACACATTGTTGATAAACTAAGGGATCAATGTTACCTTTAGAGTACTCAGTCGTATTTAATTTTAATGAGAGTTAAGGCTCTGGCTGTAGTGATGTGAGAAATTAATTTTATGATTGGTTAGCGTAATAACCAGATAATTGGACCACATTGTGACAATATATATTCTATACACACTCACACACACACACACAAACATATATATATATATATATATATATATATATATATATATATATATATATATATACATACACACATATAATATAACACACACACACACACACATATATATATATATAACACACACACACACACACATATATATATATATATATACACACACACACACACACACACACACACACACACACACACACACACATATATATATATATATATATATATATATATATATATATATATATATACATGTGTGTGTAATAAAATGGGTGAAAAGTTAACTTTACTTTCTTTACCTTAAAGTGGACAAATGCAGTGGACGCTCAATCTACCGCAATAGACTTTAAATAAAGAAGTAAATATGGATTTCTAATACCTCAGACATGTCAGCACGGCTGCATACTACAACAGAAGTTTAAATCGTTTTCGGTTTTTCCTTTTTGCAGTTTTTCTGTTCCACTTGACATTCCATGGCACTTACGAGTTGAATGAAGCTTTTATTTAGCTCTTGTCTTTTTGCCTCTCCTTTTTTTTTTTTGTTACGGTGTGAAAAGTGGCTGGTATCTGCACCAGGTAAGTGAGAGGAAAAACCTTCCCTTGCTGTGAATGGAGAATATCTTTTATCTTTTATTTTTCATTGTTTTCTTGTTATGCTTTTAATCATTTCCTGCCCCCTAAAAAATCCTTGGGTTGAAATAGAACGATTTTATTTTTTTTTACAGAAATCACAAAGACACGAAAATTTCTACATATACGAATGTTCTTTCGTATTTTTACAAATACCATCATCTCTTTTTTTATTTATAATTTCTCTATTCTTGTTCTTAATTAAGACAAGGTAATAAGATAGGCCATCAGAACAATAAATAAAAAACGAGTGGATATTTAAAATCTAGTGCATTCATAGGGAGGAATTAAAAAATTTGTTTTCATTAGAATCACATCTTTCTCTATGGAGGCCGATGGAATGAGAAATCTAATTACTAACCACTTCAACGCCGTTGTCGCATAGGTTTTCTTAGATATATTTTTATATGACCAACGAATCTTGCATTGACGGAAAAAATGTCATGGCTTTTGTTAAGATCTTCATTGGTCTATGAGGCTTACTTCAACGTCATGGTCTTATCGTAGAACTTTTGCAGAATTTGAGAATGGGAAGAAGAGAATTAGAACAAAATAACAATAAAAAATGCTCATAAACCTATTGGTGAATAACAAAAAAAATTATTATTTGCAAAGGAATCCGTCTGTTATTCTTAACACGCGTAAAACAAAATCCTTTGTTTATGGAGTATGAGCAAATCCAATATTATTTAATCCAATCTTTTGCTATAACTTAGTGGAGGTTGTTAATTTGAATTTAATATAGAATTTAGTACAAAGGCCAATCACTGGTACCTCTGAGGTCATTGAGCGTTGAAACGAAATTGATAGTAAAGGCTAGCAAGGTGTTGCAGGAGGAAAACATCGCAGTTGCATTAGGAATCAATTATCAGAAGAGTGGAGCTTGTTGACAAGATAGTTGCTCGAAGACCGATGACGGGTGTACGGTCGAGAGGATTTTGGAAAACTGATGTTTGTGCTTGTGGTGTTGACATTCGCTCAGTATAACATGAGTGCCAAGACGACAACAACAGAAATATTAATAGCAATGATCTATGCTCTACTGAAGGAGGTTGCAGCTTCAGCTGCATTGATTTTATAGAAATTCTCTTCTACTCTTATTATTACGGCTTTTTCAGTATTACATAGATTGGCGAGTAACGTGCTTATGGGAGGTATAGGTAAAAGTCAAGATAGATTAATTTGTAAATGTTATAATAAAGTAAGTTAAATATGGCGTGCACTATCCGTAGATTAATAATATTCCAATTTAATAGTATACATAGTTTGAAGGCCGACGTTTCTTCTGGTTTCGACCAGATATTCTCAATGCAGCTGAGGCAACAATCTCCTCCAATAGAACATACTCGTAAGAGGGCCTTCTACCTAAATACGGCAAGGATGATAATAATAATAATAGTAATTACAACACCAGTACTAACAACTTATAGAAGCTGTAGTAAACTCGTCCCTCCGCGAATGCAAGAAGTGAAAAACATAATATGAAGGGAGGAACTTGCGCCATTTGTTCCGGAATCCTTGAGAGACCCCGCCGGGGAACATCACCTTCAATTCAAAGTTTCTCCGGCCACTCTCTCTACTTCCCCCTCGGCACAGAAGCAGAGAGAAAGGTACTTGAATAACGATGGATAAATATTTACCCCTTTTTTTCCTCTAAGGGTTCTCCTTCTCCTATCTGTTCGCTCTCCTTCATTGGTTCTCTCTTTTTTACTCATTCCTTATCCATTTCTGGAAGATTGCAAGACGTTTCCGTACGTAGAACGGGAGGGAAAGCTCGTTTGGGACCGGTTCACTAGTATTGGTCCATTATTTTCCTATCCTTTTATTTTTCTAATAGAATCCCCGAGAAGAAACGATACAGGAGAAGACAAAAGCAGAAAGCGCTTACCGTATAACGATGCATTAACTTTGGTCTTGTCTCTCTCCAAGCTCCTTTTCATGCCGAGTCTGAAAGATTAAATATTGGCGAAGATCGTCAGACCGCAGAGAAACGTCTTGTATTATTATTATTATTATTATTATTATTATTATTATTATTATTATTTTATTATTTTATATTATATATATATATATATATATATATATATATATATATATATATATATATATATATATATATTTGGTCTATCACAGTCCTCCAATTCGACTGGATGGTATTTATAGTGTGGGATTCCAGGTTGCATCCTGCCTCCTTAGGAGTCTTATTATGTGCGCCGTTTCTAGGATCACACTCTTCTGCATGAGTCCTGGAGCTACTTCAGTTTATTATTATTATTATTATTATTATTATTATTATTATTATTATTATTATTATTATTATTATTATTATTATTATTATTATTACTATTTAGGCAGTGAGAAACATTTTTTAAAAAGTAAGATAATACTGAAGAGGACGTAAACAAAATTATAAAAGAAAAGGAACTTTTTTCTTTTTCTTTCGATGTAAAATATGTTTTCTTTTCGATATACTTTCGGCCAAGAGAATCCCCCCACGAAATGTAATCAAAGTAATGGAATCAAGGTGGATTAAAGCTAATTATCAGTTAGATGAGGCAGTTGCTTGCACCAACCCACCGCTGCCCAGACAGGTGAGCTTGCTGAGGAGAGAAGAGAAGAGAAGAGGAGAGAGAGAGAGAGAGAGAGAGAGAGAGAGAGAGAGAGAGAGAGAGAGAGAGAGAGAGAGTCAGTCTTCGGTTGCCATGGTTACAGTGTTGTGCATCTTTGCCGGTATTGATACAGGAAATCTCTCCATACTGTAACATACTTGAATTCTTGTGACAAGTAGCATGTATACAGAAGTATTTCAAATGTATCCCTGTATACATTGCCGCATGGAAACCCTAAGTCATACTACATTATACTTTGAAATATATGTTCGGAATTAATTTTTGCAAGCACGACTGCTTGCTGTTTGCTTGCTGTTTCCCTTTAAATTTTTCGTGCCTGTAACTCAAAATTCGCTGCAAGGCTACGATCTCCCCTCTCACTATTTTACCAATTTCCTGCACCTACGGTTTAGTCAGTAAACAATCAATGATCTCAGGAAACCTCTTCCTTTTTAAGTCCATTTATTGTTTTTATTTAAAATGAATTATTGCTTTCTTGCTTAAATAATCTAAAAAACAACTGCCTGTTTTGGTGCATTTTGAGTTAGTGATTATATCCCAAAGCACAAATTATATTCTTCTGTAAGGTATCTGCATTTATTCATAAATTTTTGTTTTCCATTCGGGCTGTTTGCTGCATCCAAAAGACATAATGTCTATGCTATCTAACTGAACGATTTCTGAGTAGGTTCAATAAGTGAGATTACGTATGTTGTGTTCATCAATCAAAATTCACCTTATTTGTTATATTACGTCATGAGATTTGTCTACAGTTGTAATTTTTTCGCATTAATGTGATAGACTCACTAAGGCTTTTGTATGATGCACAAAAAATTAATCTCTATCAACTATTTTCCTTCAAATTTTGTATTGGTTTAAGAACTTCACTTATAGACCTTGCTGCTATTTCAGTATATGAAATTCAACTGAAACTTTGTCAGTTCATTTGTTGAGAAAATTGCCTAAAAATTTCACCGTATGAGCGATTTCCTACCTATTTTGTTAGGTCATTGCATAAGATTGCCGTAAATTCATTGTTACTGTACCAGCGTATTAGGAATCACCAAAGTTTTCTTTGTGGTAGAAGTATTTAAGAATTATCCAAAATTTTCAGTCACATTAGTATCTACTATTCATCTAAAATATTGTACTTAAGACTTAAAATTGTCATCGTCATATTAGGATATAAAGTTCGCCAAAAAATATAATATTTAGGATTCACGTTTAATCTTTGTTATTTCATTACTACTCACGATTTAATTAAAGATTTTCATTGCGACATTACTACTCAGGATATGGTAATATTCAAGATTCACCGAAGATTGTCATTGCTATATCAGTATTAGCTATTTAACTGAATCAATTCTGATGACTCCATCACGAGTTTCGAGAGTCCAGAGAGAGAGAGAGAGAGAGAGAGAGAGAGAGAGAGAGAACGTTCCATCTGCTGTTCAGTGGACAGAATGGACGCCAACGCTGCTTTGTTAAGAACAAACACACCAAAGGGTGTGCGTATTTCAGATGGTAAGGGTGGTCGATGTTAGGTATCGTATGAATAAAAGATAAATGTTGAATAAATAAATAAATAAATAAATAAATAAATGAATGAATAAATAAATAAATAAATATAAAACGTGGGTAGTAACAAAGCGAATAAGATATAACGATCAAAAATTGATTAAGTGGGTAAAGAATAAGTAAATGAAGCTGGTTACTGGTAAACGAAAAAAAACATTTCTCAGAAATGAAAATAGAGAATATGAAAAAGTAAAGAAAAAAAAAAATACTCGATTAAACAAAAATGTTGATGAGTATGAGCAACTATCGCTGCTCTTCCCTTGCTTGTGCAGTATGACGTCAATGGCAGGTGAAATGGTGAAATCATAATTCATTAAGTTACCTCTGTAATTTTGCATCATTTTAAGCATCCTATTTCAAACGACTTCGGCCTTATTAAGGAAAATGAATATTAATACTCGTTGGACAAGCAAAGGGAAAAGCACTCAGCATTCGTAATGAACTCTGCCTCAGTTCAATTGTTGTTGTTGTTGTTGTTTGTGCATTAAAGCAGGCATTGTGCCAGCGCAGCCCTTGTTTCTTGAGGAGCAGGTTTTAGCTAGATAAACCTGTATGATAATTTTGGTTGCATGTGAAGCTTTTGTCATTATTCCTTATTTCAATAATAAAAGTTATATAGGATTTTTTAGTCTTTCAAGTAAAACTATTCTTAATAACCAAGAAATGACGATGTATGTACAAATGTGTAATGAGAACTAAGGAATCAGATACTTGTTTCTATACTATTTTTAGAGCGGCAAGAGGGTTATTCTGCAAGTTGCTAATACAAACTTATTGGTTCGCATCGTTTCCAATGTATCTCAGTTTAAAAAAACAAATATTTTCAAAACTGAAACGGGATATCGACTGATTTAATATTAAACATTTCCAGGGAAGTTTAACATCGACAATCTTCATCGAAAAAAAAGCCCAGGGAATACTATTTTGAAATTGAATTATGAAACATTATCTGGGATCACCCTTGACAAGGTCGAATGATCCATAGATTCAGTTGGTGGTTAACATCATGATTCCTCCACGTTACTCTATTTAAAGAAGTAAAAATGCAGCTTTGCGAATAAAAAAGAAAAAAGAAAAATCCATCTATAAATGCTCACAGTAACCTCCTTTTTTGAAGGACAGCACGTAATCAACTTGGCTTCAGCGATGGGCGGTTCAGATATAGATGGGAAGTTTTAGAATTAATATTTGGAAGCGATCAGCTTACTTTCAAGGGACTGTATTTTTCTGGATACATCATATTTCTCAACGAAATGACCAACAACCTAACTTAATGACCAGGTTGATACAGTCTACCCAAATCAGATTTCCTGACCAATGCATTCTGACCTAACATAAATTATCGACATACACAGCCTAGCCTAAATTATTCTAAACTAATATCTTCTAAGGTGCAGCCTTTGTCTAGCCATGACTTTGCGTTGATATCCATACTAGTACTGTATATCCAGGGAAATTACTCTCCTCTAACAGAACGCTTTCTTTCAGTCTATGCTCTCTATCTTTAAGCATCATATTCTTTGTACGTCCACCCCCCATTTTTTGGCAGCCCTAACTGCTAACTCCAAAATTCAATTTACTCTCTATAAAGTAAACGATCTTGATTCGGAAACTGGTCAAGGTATAGTTTTACCTCAATTGCTGAAAAATGCAAATGTCATTGTCTGTTGCTCGATATATTGTCAGTCAGTCTTATTCTTGATCTTACTCTCATTTAGTAAGTGGTGTTTTGGTTACTAAGCCTTTGAGCTCAAAGCGAAAGTTTCTCCTCCCCTTAGGCCGCCTCGTAACCCCATTCAGGACAATCTTTTCCTCGTTTACTCAGTTTCTTTCTTTTGCTGCCACGATTTGGTGACCTTTTCCCTCCTCTCACAGCCTTCCTTTGTCTCAGAGTCAGAAAGGCCCTTTTTTCTATAAGAGATAAGACAGACCCTTCTTTAACCTTCTTCCTTACTTTTGCTTTTCCAGACTGTCTAGAAAGACATTAGATTGCCCTTGCCACCGACCTTCTCTCTTGTAAAGAGAGGAAAAGAAAAAAAAATCGGAAGTGATTGTTTGACCCTGTCTCTGAGCGTAGGTGGAGGCATTGCCTCTACTCACCTGAATTTCCTCCGATATTGTGCGTATCCGTGTCATAACTTCTCCTTTGCGTGGCCGTCGGTAAACATGAATTTCTCGTCATTATGTGTCATAATCAAATGACCCTTTCAATAACATCGGAAATGAAAGAGAAAACATCCTCCTATTTTCTCAACGCTGACCCGGAACACCGCAGTAATCCATAGTCATTATGTGCAATAATTTCACACCAGGAAGAAATAATCCTTATTCGGAGCTTTCTACTACAAATATTTCGACTTAGAATAAGAGAGAAAAAAGATAAGGGAAGCAACTTTGAAATATAATTATCACGATACTTAATTCTGTTTTTAACGGATCATAAAATTTATTCAAAATGTAACACACCGTAAATATTATATTCCTTCATTGCAGCATATTTATGCATAAGAAGTGGGGGATATTCCAAATTTTATTTATTTTTTATTTTTTACAAACTGCTGATTGAATAACGCTGTTTTCGGGACAAAATAGACAAATAAAAAAAAATAACTCTAGAAAGATGTTTAAACGTTTACAGCGTCAGTATCACTATACTCTCATATAAGAGTATGGTGTGTCAAATAATTTTTGAGTGCAGTTTTTTTGGGCCTATTTTTGAAAATGATGTTCTGTTTTCTACTCACCTGCAAAATTGTTGAACTTATAGAGGTCGAATTTCTTTATTTCCCAACTTCTCTATTTTCAGTATTACTTTCATAATAAGTGGTAAAAAGTTGAAGCAAACCCCTTCAATGATAGGTAGCAACTGTCACTCTATAATGGGGCCTTATGGTGTCAGTGCCCCCTTAATGCTGGAGTTCAGTAAGATCAGAGGTGAAGGGGAATAACATTTTATATCGGTGGTCTTCATATGCTATTGGGTTTTACCTAAGATTTAATGAGATTTGCGCAAAGCGACAGGTTTTATTCATACTAAGGTGCCATAAATATAATATTACTAGCTGGACCTTTCCTCCACAGAACAATAGCAAAAGTGATATTGAACACAAAAATATCATTCTCCCAACCGGCCACAGAGTGAACACGAATCACGTGATAATGAATCCACGAAAAAATTAAGCAAGTAAGTAATGCATCGCTAAATCTCCATATGATATCGTTAATAAAGTGATCGTGAAAGTCCATACTGTGACGATAAAGGCACTAAGTGTAAAATCGACAGTTAAGAAAACATCCTAAATAAAAAATATGACAATACAAGGGCTTGTATGGTAACTTATCAAAAGACGTAATATCTGTTCACAAGCTCGACATACAAAGCATTTCTGCAAATATGCATCCTGTCTGAAGTGTGAAAAATCCTAAACCCCTCGATGGTGAGAGACCCTCTTCTGTAAAGACTGAAGGAAGTCACGACAGACAGAGTTAGCGAACTGCAATAACGTTTGCTGGTTTATTCTGTGGAATCCAAAGAAGAAAGTCACAGATAAAAAAGCCACATTAATCTTTCCTTGATAGTAATCCTCAAGGGTTTTGACCCGGTATTTATCCACCTTTGCGGCACGCTTAGAACATGCCCTTTGGGTATTTGTTTAACCTGGTATGCATCCACCTTTGCGGCATGCTTAGTACATGCCCTTTGGGTATTCTTTAACCTAGTATGTATCCACCTTTGCGCCGTTTTTAGTACAAACCTGCTGGGGGATTTTTGTTGTTTTAACCCGGTATATATCCACCTTTGCAGCATGCTTAGTACAAGCCTTTTGTGTATTTTTTCAACCCGGTATGTATCCATCTTTACGGCATGTTTAGTACAATCCCGTTGGGTATTTTTTTTTAACCAGGTATGTATCCACCTTTGCAGCATATCTAATACAAGCCCTTTGGGAATTTTTTAACCTGGTATTTATCCACCTTTGCGCCGTGTTTAGTACAAGCTCGTTGGGTATTTTTTTTAACCAAGTATGTATCCACCTTTGCGACATGTTTAGTACAAGCCCGTTGGGTATTTTTTTAACCTGGTATTTATCCACCTTTGCGCCGTGTTTAGTACAAACCTGCTGGGGATTTTTGTTGTTTCAAACCCGGTATGTATATACACACCTTTGCGTGGGTGTAGTACAAGGCAACTGGAATCTTTTTTTTTTTAACCCGGTATGTATCTACATTTGCGGCGTTTGTTACAAGCCCGTTGGAGAATACCGTAGAAACACAAACAAAACTCTGTTAATATCCTAAAAATAACGACCCTCTAAAAATATTTGCATTTTTCCTTGTCATTTTAGTACTGGCCAGCATCAATTAATGTGACTTTTTTCTGTGACTTTTTTCCTAGCCAAAATAACTATTTTTTCTGATAATTCTTTCCTTTGCCTTTATTACCGACCACCGTTCTTGTGATCGGCAGACCACCTGCTTTAAAAAAAAAAGGTGGGGAGGGGGGGGGGGGGGGGGGGGCGGGTTGAGGGGGCCACCGGGCCAAAATTGTCAGTTCACTTACGGTATTGAGGTAGTAACCACAAGCTTCTTTGGTGCCTTCTTTACATGTTAAATTAAATCCTATTGCATTCAGTTTTATTGTATGATTGAGCCTGCATTCATAGTGATGTGGCTGATGGTAACTTAGGAATGCTAGTTTTTGTTCATTTATGAATTACGGTTATTTGTATTATTCTTGAAATATTAACTCAGATGTTTTCACAGAGAGAGAGAGAGAGAGAGAGAGAGAGAGAGAGAGAGAGAAGGTGAAATAACGAGACAAGAGAAATAAAAAATATAATAATGATTGATTGATTGATTTATAGATTTTAGGCATAATGCCAAACTCTGGGGCAACCAAGGCCATTCAGCCCTGAAACGGAAATTAGCAGTGAAAAGGATTGAAAGGTGTAACAGGAGGAAAACCTCTCAGTTACATTATGAATCAACTGTTAAAAGAGTGAGGAAAGTAACATGGAGGAATAAGAATATGAACAGAGGTACAGTGAAAGGAATGGAATCAGTTTAAGCTTGGGGACGAAGGGGCGCTACAAAGAACCATAAGTAATGCCTACATTGCACCGCATGAGGTGCACTCACGGCACTATCCCCTTACGGGAAATAATAATAAAATAATAATAATAATAATAATAATAATAATAATAATAATGTGGAAGGAGGGTGACAAAGAGTGAGAGTTCCTTGGTAAGTAGGGGTACAATTCGCGAAGGATTGTTATAGTATTGTTTGGCAGTTTTATTGGATGTTCGAGTTTGCGTTAAGAAAGATGAGACCAACATAGACTTTGCTTTGACTATAGGAAAGTTAATGAGGTAACAAAGACTGATTCTTTTCTCCTGCCTCGGGCGGAGGATTGTACAGAACGTGTCTGGTCTGCCAATGTTATTAGCAAAACCTATCTCTTAAAGGGATATAGGCAGGTAGGTCTGTCTTACACCCTGGGCCTGGAAAATATCTGTGACAGGTGACGGTCTGTACGAGTGTAAGGTGATTCCTTTTCATATGAAAGATGCCCCTCCACCTTTGAGAATAACAAATCTTATTACCTGTAATGTAGAAAGTTGTGTAGTTTAAAACAACTTATTCATCATAAGAGAATAAGAGCCCTATTTCATTAGTTGGGGCAAGTTGGATTGATGATTAATGTCATTAAGGAAAAAGTGACTTTGTCCAGACAAACGTAATTTATCTAGGCCACGCCACGACACTGATTTGGGCAAAATTACTCCTAAATAGGTAGACGTTGAGGACGCTTCAGCTTTCCCGTCTGATATATATCTTAACATGCTCGCCTGGACCATATGAATACACCCAAGTAGATATGAGTGGGTATATATATATATATATATATATATATATATATATATATATATATATATATATATATATATATATATATATATATATATATATATATAGTATATAAGATATATATATATATATATATATATATATATATATATATATATATATATATATAAATATATATAAACTCATGTAGAGAGGGAATATTCAAGGACTTGATGAGAGTACGTGCAAGACGGTGTGGTTCTGTGATAGAATTGTTAATGAAAAACCTCACAGAATCTATAGATCTAAAAAAAAAAAAAAAAAAAAAAAAAAAAGACATGAACAAGGCAAACCCAAATCTTACCATTTTTGGACGGATGAAGCAAAACAGAATTATGCAGAAATTATAGGAAAGAAAAAATTGCACACCAGCGTGAATCTAAACTTACTATTCCGGCTTGATGAGTTCTATCAGATTTGGCCTACGTCAGTGGCCTGCGTCATGGCTGCTTCCAACCTGCAAAAAAAAAAAGAAAAAAAAACCTGCGTCTACAGACGTGAGGTGTGGCAAACAACAATAATTTTGGAATACAGACACATCAAAGAATTTGATCTGACTCTGAATATCTAAATGAAGAAGCCAGTAATATATTATTTTCATTCTATGATACAAAACACCCACTTCTTTCAACTGTAAAATTCTGGAAATATTGCATAGTTAGGTTTTTAACTAGCCACTCCTTAGCTATGCAATTACATAAAAACAGATGTGTATGGCATAGTAGCGCACTGAGATAAAGGACGGTGGTAGTACATCGTACTTACGGACATATCTGTTCGAAAGCGAAATATCGAATTGAGGGTTTGCGTATTCGGATCGAGCGCCGAACTGTTTTTTTCAAATCAAGTTTCGTTAGATTACGTGTGGATAGGCCTAATGTGCAGGTTTCTCTTCTAGGAGTTACCTGGCTAACCGAATTTCTTGCAATTGACAACCACTTGCTACTGCAAGCAAAACACGGAATAAACAACAGCAGATATTGACATGAACAACAGAAACTACAAACCCCTGTTTGCCGATATCAGTTACCGTAACTACCAAACGTTTGCCTAGAGTTGGGTTACAGTTGTCTTGTTAAAAACTTGCCCATTTTAAATATAACTTTATAAATAAAAATCAAGTATATTTTTTATCCATCTGTCACTTAATGGAGAACCTTCTCCATTACGTGACGGACCGGTAAGAAAGTAAGCAACTAAGTTGAAGCATCAGGTATCATAGCTGTGGCTAAGTGAGCAGACTCCAAACCGATTCGGAGGCAAAAGCAGCGCCTGAAACAGACAAAATCCCATCATGTAGTACTTCATTTAATCTAGTGTTTATAAATAAAGTAGTGGCAATTTTGAAACCCAGATTTGATAAATTACGAAAGAAACGTCTCCGCATGAAGTTTCATCGGCCATTAAAGATAATGATGGTGTCAGTAAAATGCAATCAGCTGATGATTTTAAGAATGTAAACAAAACCAGAATACAAATGGCCCATGATTGCTCTATTCCAATGTTGTAACATGATAATATGGCAATAACACATGCAACATGATTAGATACAGTAAAAGAACAGTTTTATTAAAACTATCACTGTCCTCAATACAACTATTATTCGACTATTGGAAATCGATATGTTTGTGTAACAACTTAACAGGGGCAATAGTCTCTCTCTCTCTCTCTCTCTCTCTCTCTCTCTCTCTCTCTCTCTCTCTCTCTCTCTCTCTCTCTCTCTCTCTCTCCATTTCATCGACCGCTACGCTTATGACGATGCTCAGCCTTCACTGAAAAAAATTGCGGTTGTTAGATTTCAGGATGAAGGATTGCCGTCAACCTGTACCGACACGAACAGCCGAACTGAGAAACATTTGAATTCGACGTCATTCACTGTAACTATCCAGTAGACAAATTGCTAAAACTTGCCGATTCTTATTGATGGCCTCCATGAGTAAAAGGAATATACACCTTTATTCATCCTTAAAGCTACAGGTTATAGCCGAGACAGAATAAAACTAATAAAGGGATATTCGAAAGTGATGCCCGGAACTGGCGAAATCTCACTTACTGCCTTTACAATAAACTAATGCGCACGTTTTAAACCCAGCTTCGTTAATTTACAAGATAAAGTATCTATTAATTATGTTTCTTCTAGGAACTTATGGCAATGAAGCTGTCGTTAGTACCAAGACCAGCCGAGATTTTGAGAAAGTAAACAATATCAAATGCAAATGGCACACGATGGCAATTTTATATTCCGTAATGCAGTAACAATTCAATAATACATATACATACAAACTAGTGTACTTGGATGCAGCAAGAAAAACCTTTACTTGAATCATCATTATAAACTTAGTTGTACTGTGTAACCTTTGCAAATGATCACTCTTCTCCAGAAAATATTTCGTTTTCAGAATTTCGGATAAGAGATCGTAAACCTGTATAGATATTTTGGTGTGTTTTCATTAACACTGATATTTAAAACTAGTACATATTGTTACGAGCGTTTTAGGGGTGTATATAAAGTACCAGTTGTAAGAGGGTAACGTAATATGACTTTTGTGTGTTTTTGGGATGATGGTTTCGGGTGTATTTTTGTTTTGAATATCAAATTGTTGTAGTGTGATAATTTAAGGTATATTTGGGGCAGTGAACTTTTCAAATTGGCAGTTATAATCGTTTTAGTTTAAGGGGTACGGGGTATAAATGTACTTGAAAGCAAAAACCCGCATTCAAATACATATACAACGACATGTCGGAGTTATTTTTATATCTGTGTAGGCTCGGACGCTTTTATCCGTTATCTCTGTCAGCTACAATTTAAAACTATATTTACTTTAAACTTTCTTGTTACTGAATAAATTTCACATGGTAAAGTATGAGCTTTTGATGAAAATTTAGAGGCTGATACTTATAATACTTTAATTTGGAAAAAATATTAACAGCGGTCATTAATTTAAAATATGATCTCGTTGGTTATCAATTCTTATTTGTCTTACGGGAAAAGAAATGTCTCACTTTTTATCTGAATTTAATGAATAACCTAAACCTATTGCATTTCATTTATAGTCACATTGAGTAATCTTTCGCAGCTACATTCAAGATAACTGTATCAAACCATAGGTCTGGTGCATTGGTCTTAGATGGTCAAATGGCATGTCCACTTTAGGGCCCCCATTCACGCTCAGACCCGGTTTTAACACTTGTAGAAAAGTGGGCGGAGCGTTGGACATTCGGTACCTGAATGTGGTTGCTTTTAGTCGGTACAGACTGTCGCACAGATAAATCGTAGCGAATTGTTTAAAATGAAGTATAAATAGCCCATTCATTGTGAGATACGGTTGTATTATGGTTGAAATACATATCCGTGCGAGAATGAATGAAGGTTACTTCGACGCAGAACCTTTATCATTCGGTAATACTCAGAGCCGTCTGCAGCACGCGACTTCAGGAAATTTATTAACTCTGGCAGAAGTATGGGTTGATAAGTCGCTTTGGAATGACTGGTTTGCTTTATGTAAGCCACATGCTTATGGAATATGAAATCCAAATGTTATTCAGACAGAAATTGGGAAAATGTCGCTCGCGATATTTCAATAAACAAGCTAAAGATTAGATATCCAGATGCTACACGGGATACTGCCACCAAGAAAATACACAACGTTAGATGTGCTTTCATGGATGAAAAGTCACAGGAAAAAGAAACACAGGAAAAAAGGTCCTATGAACCTTTCGTATTGAACCCCAAGGGTAAATTTTAACTCGGTATGTATACATGCATCCACCTTTGCAAAGGCGTGTGTAGTACAAGCCTGTTGGGATTACCGTAAAAACATCATACGATAAACGACCCCCGAGAAATATGGTGAATTTTTCCCTGTGACCTTTTCCTGTGATTTTTTTTTCTTAGCCAAAATTGTGAAGTTTTCTGTGACATTTTTTCCTGTGACTTTCTTACCACCAGTCACCGATGTTCACAAGCCTCTAAGGAGATATCACCACACTGAACTTTAGGTCCTCATAAGAAGATCTTCCCTCCGCTAAATACCGTAGTGTGGCGGTCAGTCTATCAGCACATTTAGATTGTCTCATACAAATGTCTGATTTCTTGATATAAGGTGTTATTAATACCGGCAGTTCCCTAAATTTATCCTCGTCCATCCTCAAATAATTATATCAATCACCTGGATACATTTGAGTTTATTTATGAGGGATGTATGAGAAAGCTTTTCTTTTAAGCAACCAGTCTTTTGCCCAACATTTTTTCTACTCTTATCACAAGTCTTCAATTTGACGCAAATTATAGCTTCCAGTTCGCTGTTTGGAGAGTACCTCAGTCATCACTCGACCACGTCCAAGAAACAAATGAGCAATTTACACAGACCGGGTCGTAACGTCAGTGGCCGTGTCATTTATTTCGACCCTGTTCCCTTTTCGACATGTCTGGGGACAAGTCTGAGTGTGAATGACCCGTCTTAGCGGGCATGCCCGTCGGGCACTTCCAGGTGTTTATATTTTCTTTCGCTCCTGATGCAGTGTTACCAGACAATCGCATCGTTCTGGCTCCATACTTGGTCGGTCAGTATGCTGGAACGGGTTTTGGGAACATTGTTTGTCTGCTGGGAAGTGCCCGCTAGTGTGGACAGTGCCTTATAGGCTTATGAAAAATAACTAGGGTATGTAATCCAATATTCATAATGCTCTAGGAAAGCTGCAGGCCTCCCACCATATTGTGTGGCATTTAAAGTGACAATGGTGAAGACTATTAACACAACGCTGGATTTCACTCATTTCTATTTCGTTGCTTCAAAATATGACACAACACATCCTCAACCGCTTCTCCTTTCATATAGTTTAGGTGGAAATTATAGCAGTGATCATTAAAGACTACTAACCGACTCAGATATCACTCAATATAAAACTACCTCGAAAAATTCTCTCACAGGTGAATCTATAACCAAACCTTCAACTAAACGCTATTCTTATCTGTATGGAAATGCATTGTCAGAGATTGAGGATGTGATAAAGTCCCAGATAGATAAGTTAAGTTAGGTTTGGTTGCTTATATTAATGCTTTATAAGTGAATTGTCAACTGCCTTCAGTTAAATCTAACTGTTACTATTCATGGCTTCGTAGGATTACATTAAACTATCGAAGATCATAGTAATTTTCATAGGTAATTTACCATAACTTAGCAGACAAAACGCTTATAAACTGATATCAGGTATTAAGAGTAAAATACCATAAATATTTCCTTAAATTTTACCATTTGATGGAACTTAATTAACGCTTCATACCCGGTATTGTAAAACAGTGGATTTTAAGACTCCATCCAGTCAAGTTACACTGCTTAAGTTCTTTACGTAATCAATGTCGGAAATGACAAAAAACCTGTCTGCAATTTCTTTGAATGAATTAAAAAACATTCATATTTACATTTGATCTTTATTGGAAAATCGGCTAACTATTATACCTTTTAATCAAAGGTAGACAACTTTTGGCATAAAGTGCAGTAAATCAGTAACACCAGGCTGTTTCACATCTTTAAAATATATGGTGTTTTAAAAGAAAATAACACTGCAGTTCTTTAATAACAGGGCCTCATCTATTCTCATCCACAGCCTGTAAAAAAAAGAAGCACGGCAGAGAGGTTTGTACTTATGGCAAAAAGTTTTGTACTTATTACAAATTAAAAAAATTACAAAATCTAGGATTCTTTTGGTCAGTAAAACAAGGGTTTGTCAACTGAACTGAACCCTTTACGATAGATCCCATTTGCCTCTATTACAAACCAACTAACCACTCTAAAAACCTTTGATAAAAAAACAAAAACAAAACAGCAAACCGAGGAACAGGAGGCATCAAATGGCGCCAACAATTTAATGAAAAAAAAAAAAAAAAAAAAAAAAAAAACGACCGCAACAAACGTCACGAGGTTTAAGAGCGGCCGAGGAGCAAAATTACAAAAGGTTAGTTTGCCAAGTTTAAGGGCATAGGACGTTCTGGCATCACTCGCCGATTTTGTAAAATAGTTTCTTTGTCTAATGCACTTTAGCGAAAACAGCATGAGTTTCGCTAAGTGGTTTAAAAGTTAACAGCAGCTATAAATTAAGATTTTAAACGATAAAAATTACAATTGATATCTAATGTACTTTAGTGAAAACACAGGCATGTTAATTACATGATTAGCATTAGTTTCGCTTAATGATTTAAATTTAACAGATGCTATAATTTAATTTCAAGTTCAAATGTTAAGAATTACATTTAATAATATTATCTAAATTACAAAATTAACTTGAATCTTATGTTTTTAAAACTATGGATTACAAAAATATTAAAGTTTTGCTGAAAACACCACAAGTTAAACCACCTTATCAGTACAGACGCAAGATAAAACACGTCACTATTAACTATCATTATAAAAATAACTGCTAAATAAGTTAAAAGCTTTTCACTGGTAACAGGAAAATATAGAATTATTCATAAGCCATCAATATAAATGTTACGTTACTTTCAATCTCTAAAAAATCTAAATTTAATGTAAGTTAATAAAAATAACTAGGTAGACTGATGAACTTATCACCTGAAAGAAAAAATTGATTAATTTTAACTTCCCATGCACCCCTACAGGAGCACGGCCGCTGTAGGGGTGGATGTGAAAAATAAATAAGTAAAAACAAGTTTGGTAAATACTCAACTTCATTTAGATTACCTATGTACTGACACTACTTTACTAGTTTTCAAGCAAAAACGTGGGGAGAATAGTTCATTTGAGTAGTTGGAAGAAACTTTATGGCTGGAGGATATTTACCTTTTCCTCACAAGCAGTTTGCCTCATGAGATGGCATAAATGTCACTAATATGGAAGTAGTTTACAATTTGAACTGGAGCAGGATACGAATTTGATCTAATAAAATAGAAATAACTAGTCACATCTTTACAAGATAAAACATTTCCAAGTACATAGTCAATTAAATACTAAACTTAACAGACCATGGCTCTTAAAGCTCTATTTTTACTCATAAGTTAATGAAACTTACTACAGTGTTCTGGTCTAGAATCTAAAAAAAGGATAAAACAATGCTATATGATAAATAAAGGCATAAAGAATAACTTCAAACCTTTGGACAAAATACTCAGTGCTGTCCACATTATGTTTGTATTTATCTTCTGAACAACAAAATTAAAAGGTAAAACAGGGCATTAAATACTTAGGTCCTCAAGATGACAGGGCAACCTTCTCTTCAGCTCACACTTCCTCATCCCTTCAACCCACCCATCACCCACCCTCCCTTTGCGTCATCCACTCCCCATCCCCTTCCATCCTCAGATATCCCTGCCTCTCCAAGATCTTAAAACTCTGTCTCTCCCCCTCCACCTGAACCACCCATCGCCAGCTGTGAGCACCTCATAGGAATCCCAGAACTAGCTCCGAGAAGGCATCATCGTCCCTCCGTAATAAGCAAAACTTTAATGTACTGTACGATGTCACCTCTTCTTTGACTTCAGTTACTATGATATAACAGACAGGAAACATCAAGCATGTCTTCAAGGGTGGCATGTCTATCGGCATGCCGACCTGTCCATTGGCATGCCTTAATGAGTACGTACAACAACAATGATTCCAGCACCAACTGTGGGTCATATCACAACCCCTCCATAATTGACGACAGGGGACTGCGGAAATTAATTCAATGGAATATCTGTGGTATTTTAACACTAAGCTTGCTGTTTCAGTCAAACATTTCTGTTAATGACTACGATAATATTTAGTATGAAACATTTCAAGGTAACATCTATCTTTTACAAGGGATACTCGGTGTACCAAACACCCAAGTCTGACACAACATAGGTCTCATAACTCTAATTTAATGCACAATATCGCCTTCCTTACTTCTAAGAATTAACTGCGGATCAGAAGTATAATCACAATTTAAGAATAATTCTTGAGGGAATGACCGTGACCATTCACAACGTTTATAAAGTTCCCAGAAAACATTGGAAGTTGAGGCCCTTTTTGATATGGCTTTAGGGAGCAACACTACCATAGCAGGTGACTTTAATGCTCATCATCCCTCCATCAGACCCAGAAGCCCAGAAGACCCAACGAGACGCCACCTCTACTGCTTGTTCCAGTAATTTCCAGGAGTGAAATTACTGAGCAACTGTGATGATCCAACTCGCCTATATGAAGGCTGGTTGGATTTTGTATATAATACTTCGCTCTTACCGAAATTTTGTGCTTTCCTACGCTGCTAGGTTAACAATTTTTTGCTTTACCTTTTTAAACAGTTTTTCTTTTTTTTATATATGTACATTTTCTCAGTTTTGGCAGAAATGATAATTTAAGTTTGCATTCATGTGAAGATAACTGAACGCTCGTCTCTGCACATTTGAACCTGGGAAAACAGGGTGTGGAAGAGAGAGAGAGAGAGAGAGAGAGAGAGAGAGAGAGAGAGAGACAACACTTAAGGGAAAACAAGCTGAATTATGGCACGCCGTGCACCAGTCACTTGCTCGGCCTCGGAAGACCGCAAGAAATAAATTGCTTGGGTATCGGTGTGGTTAATCCTGCTAAAGTGGTGACTGTAGCACCGGAGAGATTCGGTCTTTGTACGGTGGGTTAATAATGACAGCGGAAAAATAGTGATAAAAACACGCTAAAACTAAACCGTTATCTTACATCTAATACAACAGTCCCAACTCACCAGACAGACGGGTGACCTTTACGGAAACAATGGTTGTTTTTGAAACGTCGCTGGGCCTACAATTTTTTTTTCTTTTTAGGATTTTCGACTAAACGGGACAATGTATTCTATAGATCTTGAAACGGGTATTTGAAGGTCACACGATTTATGTCAAATTCTTGCTCCATAATTTGAAGTCGGTCGTTCTACTTATTTTAAAACCAAGTGATTTCGAATAGTGGTCGATTTGCTTGTTTGGCCAAATAGCATTATCTCGCTACACGATTAAAAAGGTTAAATTGTTGAATTATTAGAGATGTTTGAGGCCAATGTAATAATTGTTGATTAATTTACGTACGTTCATTACAGTTATTCGTTTTCTTAGAAATAAATCTATGTCAGGAACTCAAAAGCACCGTCGCTCTTTTTGGAACCAATAATAATGTGAGAAGTAAAGGAATGAATATTGCAGATACATGAATGGTACCTAAGATTTACTGACGCTCCTTAAAATCCTTCTTTCATCAGAACCTACAGAGGCTGTCGTTACCACCACATAATGTGAAATGACCAAAATAAGGTAAAATATCCCACTTCAGAATGTTTATATTACCGTGCATTCATTTTCAAAATACCTAGGACAAATTCTCTCTGATTATGTCAATGACCGCTCCAGTAAGGAACACGAGATTCTAGGAAATGATGATGGAAATATTTCATGAACGTCGAACATGAAAGAGAAGATAATAATAGTGTTAAAAGTCTATGTATGGTGAAACAGGGCAACATTGTTCATTCTTCACTTCCGTATCTTCAAAAAATGTAGTAGTTTCTCTCTTGTGACTTGATGTATCATGTAGACATTGTGGCGATGAACTCACGGCCGGGAGGTGGTCTTTGACCCTAATATCAATTGATTTAGTTCATATCAGCTTATTGGTAATTTGCATAATTTCACTGGAAGCAGCAATAAAAACAATTTCATATACCAGACGGGACCAAACAATCATTTAAAAAGGTGAAAGAAATAAAAACAAGGAAAAGATTTTAGGGTTTCCTGTTAAAAAAATGAGGATGATTAGGTAAAATACTAGTGGCTAGAAACTTAACAACAAACACCGGACAAAAATCTTCATTATTAGATTTAGTTAAGGAGAGGTATGGTTGATAGTACGCGATAATTAGGATTTAGGATGTTGATTCTGCGTTTTAGGTAGATAGAAGCTTTCCCCATTTGTTTCAGTAAAACAATTGCTTTTACCTAATTTGAAGGACTTTAATAAGAATTTAATACACGGCTGATATCTGATATGCACATATATGTATATATATATACATACATATATATACTATATATATATATATATATATATATATATATATATATATATGTATTAATATATATATATATATATATATATATATATATATATATATATATATATATATATATATACATACAATCAGCCGGCATGAAGAGGACGAGGAGTAAAGTAAGAGTGGGTTATTCATCAGTAAATTTTCTTAGATTTAATCGGCAATTTTGTTAGAAGTCAATAACTGGTGATTTTGATGGATCGAAAAATATCACAGCAATAGCTTTTGCAATTTACCAAGTACCGCCTTTGGCAGACTGAGAAAAAATTGAAACCAATAGAGAGAGAGAGAGAGAGAGAGAGAGAGAGAGAGAGAGAGAGAGAGAGAGAGAGAGAGAGAATCCCAGTGAAGAATGAAGGTTTGGACAGGAAGTGCACCACGAAACAAACTTTTATTGAAAGAACTGATCGATCGAGAAGAAGGGAAGCGCACGAAATTAGAATGAAGTGAAACCGAGACGATTTGCGATCGGGAAAAGGAAAGAAAATGAATCAGAAACAGATGAAGGGGATAAATGCACACGCGGCCATAAGTTAGAGCATCGATAGTAGCGGAAACCGACGTTTACTAACCACTTTCGTCTCTTGGCCATAATAACTCAAAGAGCAAAAATATTCATAAGAAAAATTATTGTAGATATATAGTATGACGCTGCAACACACGTCATCTTATCACTCTTACCGAGAGCAATTAAAAGTAAATGGATCTTTGTTACGATATGCAAATGAAAGGAATCATGTAATAGAAATTACACAAGTTTTGATTTACAGCACCAAACAAAGGGTAATTGCAAAGGAACTTAAAGAAAATACATCCTGGAATATTTGACACATCTCACGTTCTTAAACTAGAAATATTATTTGATATAATATTTCAAGTATCAGATTTCTTTCACTTTATTTCCAGTTTTATTATAGAGCACTACCATGGTCTGTAAACTTTCAAAAGAATAAGAAAGGCTTCATGAATTAACATGAACAAGAAATACTAACATCGCTAAGAGATTTAGAAAAATAAAGGAAAACAAATTTAAAAAGGAAAAAAGATATTTCAAGTTAGTTGTTGTCTTGCGAGGAAAATGAAAGCACGCAAAGCTTCAAGTGAACGTGGTGAGGTCATTATTTTCCTGAAGAAAGGTAACACAATGAAGATCCTACGTCCGTGTATGGCATTTTCATTAAAAAAAGAAAAACAGAAAAAGAAGAGGATCAAGGAAAATGCAAAACGGCTTTAGAATCAAACTATAACTATCAGCCGAAAGTATCACTTTAAGATAGAGAAGAAGCTTAAAAAAATCAGAGTGAAAACCTAAATTCATGACTAATTTTAACCATGTCTTAAAATTTCGGAATCTGGTGAACAGTTTCTAGCGTGTGGTTAAGTACAGCATGGAAGAAAGAATGAAAGAATATTAACGGTGATATTGGATAAAAGTTTCGATGAATGAAAATAAGAGGCTGCTTTGTTGAAGTGGAGTTAGAAGAACCTCATAACGAAATATACACCGAACAATGTTAAAGTATACCATAACCAATTATCGATCCACGAAATCATCTTTATTTGCAATTAAGAAAATGTACATTTTTAGGAAATGCACAATCTTTAATTTAGGTAATGTTTATTCATGATTCTTCTTATTTTTTATTGATGTTTGATTTTCAGGACCTAATTGTCATTTAATTTTCGTTATTTTATTTTGATACCCATTATTGGCGCGATTATGGCGACCTCTGTAGATCAGATAATGAACGTTAAAAGAAACCCAATAAAATAAGCTTAAACCAAAAATACTCCGCAATTGACAAAAGGAAAAAAAAAAAACTCATCTGACCCCCTAAATGATTCTCAATTATGCCTGATATTGACAAAGTCTTTTTCCTCGGCTCCATTTCGCTGCCTTGCCCTAACGCTGAGTACACATTCCATCCAATCTCGCCAGTACTTTATCAAATATGCTCAGCCACATCCAGTGTAACAACGGGAGCACGATTAACCCTGCTCCCTGTATGTTGAGGTCGGAGAGACACAAAAGAGATTCGGGACATTTGTTCAGGGAAACAGCTGAGAGGGAACTTCTAGACCTTCTCTGTCTCCGGTGTGATACGGGGCAGGGGCGAGGGTCCTGTACTTTAATCTTTCATTTACGCCTTCATAGTCGGTTTGGGTCATATACTATATACAATATATTTATAGTATGCATGCAGATAAACACACCAAATATATATATATATATATATATATATATTATATATATATATATATATATATATATATATTGTATATGATGCTGATGATAATCCTTATTCTAGTAAGTTTCAATATAGTAAAATATATAGAGATTATATATATAATAGTATATATATAATAAGTTTCAATATAGAAACAACATATACATATAGGTATATATATAAATATATATATATAATATATATAGTATATATATATATATATATATATATATATATATATATATATATATATATATATATATATATATATATATATATATATATATATCGAAACTTACTAGAACAAGGATTATCATCAGCATCAAAATGTATGTAATTAGAAAACCGAGGCTCCTGTTTTAATGAAAGATTATAAATAAGATCCAGAATCAGACAAGATTATCTAACTGAACCAAACTATTCTCTTCTCTGATGAAAAATCCGATAAACTATGAATCACCTTAGAATTAGAAGACATAGAATTAACTTACTCTTAAGTAAAAGAATCGGATCCTTTGTTCCTAAAAATTGTATTTTTGAAAAAAACTGTAGCCTAATGATATTGTATATAAGCTATGATGATATAAAGAAAAAGAGTCGCGTTTTACTTGAAATATAAAAATGAAAAAAAGTGATGGTTCAGTATATCAGTAAAAATAAAATTTTCAATGTTAAAACATATCATTATAGAGGACGCCACATGTATGTTCTTATAGATAACGAATACATACAAGGCTTGGAAGAGCGGGATGACATAAAAACCATGTAAGTACAAAGATAACAGCTAATCTATACTGTTATTCAACATAATCTCTGGAACAAGCATCGTCACATAACCGTTTTTCAAAATTTTAATCTCTTAAATCTATAGGATAAAATTGTCACTAATCATATTCATATTCGTATTTTCATGTCTTTTCATTAAACAGTTTGATGATACTGTTTTGAGATTGGTTGCAAATGACAAATGATATAACTTTTATTTATTCTACTTGTGTTTGCATTGGTAATACTACATCTCACGTCTTTACAATAAACAGTAAGGGACGGGTTTCTTTAAGTTCCCTTGTGAATAATATATTTGCTGTTTTTAATTTACATTATACTTGTCTATTAAATATATGCAAAGAATAATTAGCAACGGCTGACAGAAATTTACACTTTACTTATTTATAGTCTCTCGAAGTCTAAGTCCAGTGTAGATCCTAGTAATACTATTTGTGAATTCTGACACTATCGGCCACGAGATACAGAAAACCCTGAAGAAGAATGGAAAGAAACGTTCGATTCTTTATGGTGATTAAGAACATGAAGAGGATTTACTCAAGATTTTACATTTCACAATATTACTAAAATTCTCAGAAGTACCAAGTCTTCGTTTTCTCTTGAGGAGAGAGAGAGAGAGAGAGAGAGAGAGAGAGAGAGAGAGAGAGCGCTTCAAGAATCAAGGGCGAAAATATCATCCTTCCAGCAAATGGGCGACATTGATGATCCCCTTTACCTAAGAGAATTACGCAGGCGAAGAGAGAGTCCACTCCG
>NC_061109.1:29247570-29252570 GCF_015104395.2 Macrobrachium nipponense
TTCCCGTCCATCTGCCTGTCGGTCATCATTCTTCTATTTACCGGTTTGACTGACTGTCCGTCTGTCTGTCTGTATGTGTGTCACTCACGGCTCCCTGTTTTCGGGAAACACGTCATGCGCCATCCCTCCCTCATATGCATTATTGCCAGACGTCGAACCCGAGTCGATAAATTTGACGGCTCCTAACTTCAGCTCTAACTTCTAGCAATTCCGCCGCAATCTTTGTTGCGAGACACTTTACGACCTATTAGCTACCAGGGGCTTGGAGTAACACCGGCCTGGAGAAGAGAAGAAGAAGAAGAAGAACAAGATGGAGAAAAGGAATAAGTACAAGAAAAAGACTTTATCTTTTTCTTTGACTTCTGACGCACAACTTTTTCGTCAGGTTATGCGGATTTTCCTTCCTTTTGCCTCATTTGTGTCTTGCGTTCGTGTTATTTCCTTTTATTATTTTTAATCTCAGTTAGATTTCCCTTCTAATTCTCATGTGGCTTGTTTTCTGTACAGAATTTTGGTTCCCCTTATTGTGGGTAGGTTGAACATCGGTCTCCACCTTATGATACCAGGTCTAAAAAGCGGAGAAAGAAGAGAAGTTCGGATATGAGGAGCGTTAAAATATTAAAATATAAAGGCTCCCTTGAGAAAAAAACATATCTCAGAGGAGTTGGTTATGGAATTTGGGGAAAACAAAGCCAGGAGGAACCTTCTGAAGAGTGATTTTGCCAAAATGCTGACTCACCACTCTTGAAATATAACTTTTAAATAAGATGCACGTTAAATTACGTGTAGCAAAATGTGTAGATGAAACTAATGTGAAAATCTGCTATATTGTCGCAAACATCTTTGGGATTTGTTCCTTCACATAACACACACAAACACTGTCTTAGAATAGTATCATTGGTATTACCATTCGTCATTATCAGTAAGAAACACAACATTATCTACCTACTGTCCTCAGTCCATCATTCCAAGATTGACATATACGATATCCCTAAAAATAAAGGTAAATTTCTGGTCATGGTATATTTTTCCCATATCATGTTACTGTATTTGCACAGAGAACGTCGCTCAGCTTATATGATGCAAGTTTATATTGTCCCGACCCTTTAGCGTCTCGACACAACAATAAACCATTTCCCTCCAAACCGAGATTCAGGCCTTCAAAAGAGAGGGCCGAGTCCAAAGTTATCATCGTTTCCCCTAAGGTCTTGGAGAGTGAGGTCACGTGATGAAAATGTTACATTTTGAGAGTTAGTTAGTTTTGATGCAGTCCAAATGCTGTATTCCGGAATTCAAAGGCAATTACACCTGTAAAAATAGTTAAAATGTTCAAGTGCTCCAGTAGCGAAGATTTTACCATGACGAAAATTAAACCGGTGATTTTAGAATAAGGTGCTTTTGACACCTTCGGCTATCCAGAGTGTACTATATAGTTATGGGCTTGTGAACTGCATTTTCTACCTACTAAGACTACGTGAGCAAAATCCATTGTTAATGATGAAAAAGAACAGAAATTGATGGGAAATGAAAACGTTCACATGAATGGGAAAATACTGTGCCTGCTGTCTTACCGAAATGTTCAAAATATCTGTGCAGAACTTTCAGTGTCTTCTTCTCCTGAAACATTCACACTTTTGACCAAAAAATCGTTGTTCATTTTCTACACATGATCACACCAATCCCAGAACTCTGGTCGTTGCTTTCGCCAATGCTTAACCTTCTTCCCACTTCTATTGATCTCCACATTGCCTACCTATTTTATTTCATCTTACGTCATATAATACTATACAAAGAACACGTCTCTACGGCTTTCCTCAACAAACCATTGCTTTTGGATCTAACTTCTATGTGTCCAAGTACACAAGAGGAAGATAACTTTTCTATGTAACTCCATATGGCCGATGCAACAGAGAGTGGTCCCCAGAAGATTATGATTCGAGCTGTTGGTACTGATATTACATCACCAGCCACGGCAGTGGCTCGGGGTCTGTAGCAAAAAGGCGAACTTTGGTTGGCATTTGGCACGGAAAAAAGTATTTGATTTTTAGCAGTCTGTTATACAGCAGCTGTGGCTACCATTTTGTTCCATGTATATACTATATACATATATTACAGTAAGATTGTGGAACCAGGGATTTTCAGGGAATCAGGAAACACCAATTCACTTCGGAACATTTGGTCCCCGAGAGGCTTGCACTGAAGTGTATTTGATCCAGAGGGGCTAGTACTAAACATGACGAAACACATGTGATATCTGAGGGTTTAGTACCAAACACGGCGAAACAGTGTAGATCAGTGTTTCTTAAACTTCCTTGTGCAGCAGACCCCTTTTATTAAAATGACTCATGTAGCGGACCCCTTATGATGATAATTTCCCTCTTGGGTTTAACAGTGTTTTCAGGGTATAATATATAGTACTAAAATCGCTACAGAATTATTTAATAATGGCTTATCTTCAACATAAATATTTACATTTGACTTAAAATAACTTTCACAACATTATTAATTTTGCAATTTTGCACACACATTTCAGTGAACATAACAGCAACGCTTCCTCCTCACATCTCGAACCGTACTTAATGCGACGAATGATACTGTTTTTGCTGATTCTTTACTCTTGGAATATCTGGCTCCAATCTGCTGAGCTTCAGTCACAGTCAGTAAATTGTTGCCTATTCATAAATACTGCTGCCTTCTACAAAGTTGTAAAATTACACCCATCCTAATCTGACGAGCGCCATTGTCAGAAGGCAAGAGGATTCGGTGGTACAAAACAGGAATTTAGGACGTTTGGCCACAAATGTTTCTGAGCCACGTTTTGGCCTCAAATTTGTCTGATACCGACTGCCAATTTATCTTGCGGACCCCTTGGAACATTCCACGGACTCCTGGGGGTTTGCGGACCACACTTTAAGAAACACTGGTGTAGATGAATCACTGTTTCACTGTGTTTAGTACGAGCCCCTCGGGGATCAAATGTTCCAAAGTGAATTGATGAGTTCATGAATTCCCTGGTTTCATAGTCTTACTGCAACAAGTGCATTTGATCCCTGAGTGGTTAGTACTAAACTTGGTGAAACACATTTAATCCCTGAGGGGTTAGTACTAAACACGGCGAAACAGTGTAGATGAATAACTGTTTTGCCGTGTTTGGTATACTAGTCCCTCGGAGATCAAATGTCCTTAAGTGAATTGGTGAGTTCTCGAATTCCCTGAAAATTTCATGGTTTCACAGTCTTGTTATAACACACACATATAAATGCATGTATGTATCTATGTATTATCCATTTTTATTCTCTGATCTTTTCAGATGATGCTATGTCTGATTACAAGAAATAGTAAATAAATAAAAAGATAAAGGAAAGAATAAGTGCCCGTATATACTCCCAAAAAAGACAATCCGAATCCAAGGGTTTGAGAACAACTGTCAAGGACGTCACCTGACAGAGGCTTAAGCAGTCATAAACAAAGATACAAGTAAGCAAAATATAATCGATAGGAGTGTACCCTGACTCCTTACATTGCCTATTTTACATTATTTAATAGAGGTTTTATTATTTACACCTCAGCTATTTTTTCAAGCAGATCGATCAACTTTCTCACAATTCTATGTGGAAAAGGGTAAATTAGTTTGTGAATCCATTTCACATTTCAACTAGAAGACTCACTACGATTCTTATCGGTCCTCTTGGCATGGAAATAAAATCAAGTCACAGAGTTGGATAGAAATAATGAACTTAGATTCCAGACTATAAGAAAGCCCTTTTCTCTCGCTTCTCTAAATCGTATTTTTTGCCGATCGACCGAACGTAGGCCATTCATGCGGAGTCACCCTTGCTGCTCTTTTCAGTTCTTTTCAAGTTTTATTTAAGGATAGAATGTTTGTCACTCTAATTAATGCCATCGATTTTCATGTATTTTCCCCCCTGAGTTGCAACAAAATAACGAGGTTAGCAAAAATGAATTCCTATAATTTTTATGCAAGTTTGTAAAGCACATTTGATTTCTGGTTCAACCTGACTGGGTTCTTGCCGTGTATCTCACCTCCTCCCTCTCCACAGATCTTATTAGACGCTGCCTCTTTCCTCTTCAGACGCCCCCTCTTCCAGCCTCTTGAACCTGCTTCTTTTCATTCATTTTTAACCTTCTCTTCCATCAGTATTCTTCCTTCCTTCTTTTTCGTATTCTCCCTCGTCTTCTCCAAGCTAATGAAGAGGCTGAAGAGCGTGCCTTATCGCAGACCAGACCCTGAAGGCTAAGGGGCAGAGGAGCATGGAACCCACTTCAACACCAGAAGCTCGATGGAGCAGATACAGGCTCGCCTCATCGCCGGAGCTCACCTAAGACTCAGATCAGCAGGTGTAAATGCTGATACGGGGCGTGTTCTATTGCGCAATCGAGACCCTTCTTTGACTCGACACGAATGGAAGGCCCTCGACTTCACCAATAGACAAAAGGTCGACCCCCTAGGCAAGAGAAAACAGCAGCTCTTCTCGCCGGAGGCCTTCCAGGATTGTTCGGGTCGTCGCACGCCTCGATGGATTTCGAGATGGTGGCTTTTCAAGAGGGGAGACATTTTTCCCCCATTCTGCGAAATGGAGGCAGAGGCATTTCGTTATTATAATGGGAAAGGTCATATTTATTTTCGAAAAGACGAAAGTGTTCGTATCGGGAACTACTTCAGTTTTCTTATGTTCATTCTTTACGTGTTTGATTTTTTATCTACGGCAAACATGATTTTGAGAAATTGTATGGATTTGGTTTATCAAATTATGATGGACGTTGTTCGTTCTACCGAAACGTAGAAAATAACACAATATTATTCTGACTTTCTCAGAGAAGATGCAGTTCAATTAAGAAGCCGAAAATTTTGGTTTGTAGCAGAACAAACTAGAAATGAGACTAACGTTTCATTTCTAGTTTGTTCTGCTCTGCGTCGGATAAACCGTTTCAATTCCATGAAAAAGTAAATAGAATTTGAAATGCTCAGTTTTATTAAA
>NC_061109.1:29257570-29290070 GCF_015104395.2 Macrobrachium nipponense
GACTCAATAAAAGTCATCTAATGTTTGCTTTAAAGTTGTAGGACTGAGTTATTCAAACCTTCGCGAAATTCACTCAATCTACCGAATTTTCTTTGGGAGAGCAACGTGAAGATTTTAGAGTTTTGGAAGCGTTTCGGAACATATTTTCGTACTCATTAACAGATAGGGAATTATATAAATAAAATTATATAAATATTTCATTTTCATCGAAAATTTAAGGTTTTTTGGTGCTTGAAATATTGTTTCAAAAATTATGTTGACGGACACCGCTCCATTTATGCCTCCAGATCAGTAATAGTACATACATACATACATACATAACATACATACATACATTTGTTAGTTTTCATTACATACATATATACAAACATACATACATACATACATTTTTAGTTTTCATTCCAGATTTACAAACATATGTTGGTTTTCATCCCAATTGAAATAGATGTAAAAATAATTGGTAAATTTTGCTAAATTGTGGAAAGTATCGCTTTCCATAAACTTTAGTTGAAATGTAATTAAACCTGCGAAAACCGGTAATCGATGAAACTCACTGGTTTTTATACTGGAAAAATACCGAATTTCTTCACTTGAAGCAGCTCAGTCAGTCCAAGCAAATTGGGTTAAGTCTATTTGTTTGTGAAGCAATCGTTTGATCTCAACCAGCTCACAAACACCGTCCCTTCGGATACAGGACCAAACTGTTAACTTTTCTTTATTGGAACTTTCTATGTCTGTCTCTATCGCTCTTTATTTTTATGTTACCGTCTCATGATCCTCACATCCTTACACGAAAAGCACAAAAAGGTTTACATTTATTAACAAAACTTCCTACGTGATTTGAACTGCAGACCAGTGGGACTAGTTCTAGGCTAACGCTGTAACTGTTTATTCCCAATCATAGCAGGCACTCCTGCGCTTCTCCCTGTCACATCAGTGGTGAGTGGGCGCAATTAATTCTCCTCCACGATATCTCCATGGCAGGGTACTCATTTACAATCAGGACATTTCACCTAAAATACCTGTCCGCAGTTATTTACAGTTAAAATCGTTAAGGAGAAGGTTTTGACTGGCAACGATTTGTTGGCGAAATGTCCTGTTTCAATTTCTATGAAGCATTGGACAAAGAAGGTTTTATTCCTGCAAAGTCTGACTGATGTTATTGTCTGCCGTTTCTGTGGTGTAGAACTCTGCCCTGTACACAGACAGGTTATAAACACCTGGCGACAGAATAGTTCTCCGGCACCAACAACCTCCTGCGCTTTGGTCATCTGTCATCTACTTATCATACTGCTTAGGTGTGGCGTTTATGATTCCTTCTTCTCTTCTGTGTTGTGTATCAGCAACGGGTGATGGAAATCAATAAGAAAACTTAATTAACGTGCTTGCGGTCTACCCGTTTCGTAAAAAATGTTGGTAAAATAAAAGAGAGAAGTCAAGGCGTTAGTTTATTGGTAGTAAACTCCACGTCAAGACATGTACGACAACCGTATCTTCTCTATACACTTTTTTGATATACAAGTCAGCGGTGAGAAAGGTTAGCCACTGACAGCAATGCCTGTGGACTATGCTTCCCACCGGAAGTTGTCAGCGGTGGTGGTAGAACTTGCACGGAATGAGAGAGGAAAAAAATAGATACACTGATAACTTTAATTTGATGTAGTATTCGTGAACTATTATGTGATGTCCGACCCAATCATAAATGAAAGGACATACAGACAAAGACTTTTCAAGGAAGAATGCGCAGAATCCTTATTAAGTATGAAGTTTGTATTAATGATTTGCTGTTAAAAAATCTATTATTTCATTACCTAGAATCATTCATGATATTGTTGGAACCGTAGGGGGCGTACACTGTAGTAAACATATAGAGTAAGGCGTTTTATTATTCTAAATTTGGATTAATATAATTCTCTAAAATAAGGAAAGTTTCTTAGCTATTTCCGTTTATTTCTAAATTATGATGCTCAGCTGTGTTTCATTCCCCCATAAGTGGAAAATGAACGTCAGTATATAGCATAAAAAAACTAAACAATGTCTCATTAAGAGTTGCCTAAAATGGCTTTATTCTTCACTATCATCCAGAATATGAACATCATGATCCTGCAAACATTACACCCACAGATACTGGGATGTGGAGAAAAATTCAAATAGGAAATAATATGAAATTCAAATCCTAACTTACATATGCGTTACTTATGCACTGATCTAGAGAACTGTACAGGTTGTAGAGAGAGGCATAACTTGAAAGGCGGAAAATATAGAAATGCTGAGAGCCATTACTGAATTCGTTACCATTACACCTAAAGGTGCGGAGAGAGATGGCTGTCAGCTCTGATGAACTTGAAACAGACAAAAAGAGACACAAACTGTAAACAGATCTGATCAACTGTTGTGAAATGTAGTGGTTTACAGAGCGACTCATCTTCGAAATCGGTGGTAAAAAAGCTAAACGTGGGGGAGTTATAGAAAAGGAAATAAAGTTTGAATTCTTGTTATGATGCTGATTTACAGAGAGAGAGAGAGAGAGAGAGAGAGAGAGAGAGAGAGAGAGAGAGAGAGAGAGAGAGAGAGAGAGAGAGAGATTGGCTTTATGGGTTAGTGATTTATTTCCACTGAGTTTTCCCAGCTGATTGTTTTGGTTGTAATATGAGTCTACGTATCAGATTTGCTTACAACTAACAAAATGGTTTCTGCCGTAAAAAAAAAAGCAGTTTTTGGACATATGGAAATACTTTCGAATTAGTTATGGGGATTTTGTTTGAGTTATCTGTCGAAAATATTCCTTCCTCTTTCCTCTAAATCAATATTCCAATCTAAACGATGCATTCCTTTGGTATCCACTTCGAAGTTTAAAGAAACTCAACTTGTGTTCTGACTCTTCTTGCAAGACTGGGTCGAGTATTTTGTTATCTAGGAATTCTGAATTTACCTTCTTGGTTCTTTCATAGTTTTGAGAGCTTTATCATTATGATTTCAAAATAATATCAAGAAATGTTTGATGATGAAATATCTCACTGACCACATTAAATGTAAATTTTACGAAGGTAACATGGTTGGCTGTATCTTCACGGAGCGAAGTTTTAATATAATATCCACCGTTTGAATGGAAAATGTTCTATGGCTTAAAAAGATTTAGTTATTTCTGCAGCACATTGACATAAAGAAGGACGAATGGGAAACGCAATCCTCGAAAATTTGACAAACTATGAAATCTTGAAGAGCCAATCCTCGGTGAGCGGAAAATGCTGTGATATTGAGAACCAACACTAAATTCCCTGGCTTTACGCCCTGGGGTGTGGAAACCATGGTGTAACCGATTGATGGACCTTGCCAAGTGTAAAAAAAAAGAAAAAGTTTATACAAACTGTAAACAAAGTTTCAGGTCAGCCTTTCTTTTTAAAAGGCAACGGTTGATGGCTGGCGAGTTATAATCTCGGGGTTGGGTGGACACGAAAAGAGAGCGAGAGAGGGCTGTGGAAATACGGCCAAGGAAGTTTTATATCGTTGATTTATGGAGTAATTTTTTTGTGAGTCACCTTTTCTTAGGTGAAAAAAATTGGCCATTTTGAAGGGTAGGAAAAAAAAATAAAGCCGAGTTTCTTCAAAGGTTTGTATGTTTTTTGTAATACTTCTGATAAGTCTTTCAAGATAGTCTCTTAGTTAATCTTCACTTAATTAATATTTTTTTAAAATCAAGTGTAAATACGATATGGTAGTCTCAAAATATGTATTATGAGTTTGTAAGCATTTTAATCAGTTCGTAGCAGAAAGTAGAGTTGAAAGGGGAATAAAAAAGATAATTTTTTAAAACTAAAATATCCTTTCTCTGCAGTATATGCGAAAAGAAAATAGGAAAGGCGAATGAGAAACGTGCAACTACAGAACCTTCACATTTTTATATAAGAATGCGGGACAACGATCAACTGATGGAACCTTCAAAAATGATGAGGAACAACAACACGTTTTTAGCCGTACATATTGGAGTGTAGAATGAACTACACACACTGTAAACAGAGCATCAAACCGGCTGCCTTTAAGAGACAATTGTTCTTAGCTGAAGTTATGGAGCGTCAGCGTATGTGAGATTATGGTCAAAGATAAGTTATTGTAAATAATGTGTCCAAAGTCATGTGCGTTGCATATTCAGTTTCGTTTAGTTTTGGTTTATTATGTAGTTTCTTTCTATTAAGATCAGTCAGTAGCCAAAATCCAAACTGATTCTGTGGTTTTTATGTACCATTTACATATTCGTTGTGTTTTATCTTTGGTGTTTTTGTTAAGATATCATGATATACCTTCTGATTAGATAAATGGCGCACAACTTTGCTTGCGTTCTTGGTCTTTAGTGAAACACTGGAATTCAGTCTCCTTAAACGGAGATTACAGCAGTCGCCACTCAATGGTTCATGGAGTACCATGATTCTCGTCCTCTTGGTAAGGATTCTCCTTACTGACCACCCAATGGTTATTGCGGTCTTGACAATTCTTGGTTTTTGTCCCTTGTCATTGCTATCATTTACTCGTTCTTTGTATGTTTCATTACAGGCTGTATAAGGAACGGTTGAAAAGAAATACAAACTAAGGTGAAGATAAACTCATTTCGGGAGCGATCTATGCACCTCTGTATAAATCAATACATACGTACAGGAAGTGGCCACCATCTATTTGGTTCTCAATAAAACTCATAATATTTCTTACTCAGCATTCTAATGCATACAATAACCGAATCTGAATACGTGATATGGACAAATTTCCTTAGTTTGTATTCATGATTGTAATTGTTGCTCACGATCTTGAAGCTCTTTCTCAAAACATCTTCCCTTTGACTGTCAAGTGAGAAATCTTTGTCTAAAACACTTTACATTAGGTATTCAGGTTGATCTTTTCAAAATAATAATGTGTCTTTCCTTTCATGGTAATGCTGTGGTTCCCCCCCCCCCCCCCTCTCTCTCTCTCTCTCTGAACAGTCTTGAGAGAAATAGAGATGAATGTGATGTCAGTGGAGAAGATGAATGGGAAACATATATCTGCAGAGTGTTTGGTATAAAAAAAAATGTGAACATTCTTCGTAAGACGGGAAAGACAGATACGCCGAAAGCCTGCACTAAATTCCATGTTTTCACATCACGTTGCGTGGACGCAAGTTTTGCCACCGATTGACGGATTTCACGATGTGTAACATGAAAGTGCAAAGAATGTAAACAATGTATTAAAGCCAGCGGTTGTTGCTGACATCACAAAGAAGTTGGTGCTTTCGAAGTCTAATCTGAAAATTGTATTATGATTGCTTTGATAAGTTTCTCATGAATTATGTCATTTTTCGTTTTCTCGATTTGGGATTATTTTATTTGTAGGAAACAAAACAGGGAAAAGTATCATTGAATAATATTTGTCTCGTTTCACTTGTTCTTTGCATCGTCATTGGTACAACCTGAGAGCAAAGGACTACACTGCGGGTTTACGAATGACACCATTCATGCCTTAAAGCATTCATTGAGCACTACAGCTCTGGAACAGATACATGGCAGAGAGAACCGACCAAGAATTTTCAGCTGTTTGCTGTAGGTTGTAACTGACCTTGAGAGAGAGAGAGAGAGAGAGAGAGAGAGAGAGAGAGAGAGAGAGAGAGAGAGAGAGAGAGAGAGAGAGAGAGAGATTAGGATGTCTCAAGGACTTATTAGTCCATCCAAGAATGAGACATCATGTGCTTACCTATCTGTAGGAGCAGGTTTTACAATTCATTCACAGTGTTCTAATGATTTTCTTTAGCTTTCTTTTGAACTCATACACACTGCTGCTGTTTACAACTTCTGGTGGCAGTTTATTCCATGTGCCACCTACCTTGGGATGTGTTGTATCGCTTCAGTTCTAGTTTCCATCCATTATTTCTTGTCTGGTTTTCGCTTAATGTGAAGAGGTTACTGTCTACTTTTGTTATGCCTTTCAGTGTTTTGAATGTCTCGTCGTGTTTCTAAGTCATACATGTTCCGGATCCCTAGTTGTTTTTGGTAACCTCTTTGCTTGATGGATGGAATTAACTTGTGGCTCATGTCTTTACCCCTTCTAGTCTATTTATGTCCTTTCTTATTGTTTGTAACCAAACCTGTACTGCATATTCAAGACTATTGATGTGTAGAGGTGCAGCACCGTTTCCTTGTTTTTGTATTTGAACTAGTTTCTGTGCCTCTTTTCAGCTTTGATACATTGTTTTATGAATTTTAAGTTCTTGGTAATAATGACTACAAGGCCCTCTTCTTGTTCTACACTATTTATGTCATTCCCAAGCAGTATGTAGTCTGCATGAGAGTTGTTTGTTCCTATTTGTAACACTTCACATTTATCCAGATTAAAAGGCATTTGCCACCTTTTTTACCACTCTCCTATTTTTCTCAGATGGTTTCTTAAACTTTCCATTGTTTCTGGGTCTACTGCATTTACACCTACTGTGAGATTCAGGGCCTCTGTAACACGGTTTTTTCGCAATAACTTTTTATCTATGCATTTCATAAATATAACGCTTATTCAGAATACACATTATATGTACACATAAATTTCGACTGCATTCTGCATTACGTAGGTTGAATAAATTTGGTACTTACAATGTAAAAGTGACTTTTTTTGAAGACGGGCCAACTTACTCAGAGAAAAGGTTTCGAACGCACTCGTTACGTAACTTATGACAGCATTTCTTCCCTCTTTCTCGATGGATGATTGGCTATACGTAACGAAGGCTATACCTCTGGCAACAATGACAAACAAATTTAAATACAAGCAAAGCAGCACACCTTTATGAACTCTGAACCTCTCCACTGATAATTGCCATAATGAACAAACCAACAAAATATGTTAATAAATACAAAAACACTTCGATTATTAGTCTAACTCCCAAAATAAGTTTCCTAAGAAATTACAGTCTACTTTATGGTCACAATCAGATTGACAAGATGTAGGGAATAGTTGGTAATTTTCAAAAACATAATAGACAAGTTTGATTTGATAACTGCTATATCCAATGTCAAGCAATTTTTATTTATTGGCTATCTACCTATTTACTGAAAAAAAAAATAGCCGGTACCGTATTTTGGATTTAAACCTTCACCAGTAATTATCGTCAGAATGATAACTTCATGAGGCTCCACCCACTTTGGCCTCGTTATAATTCAGGATAACACTGAAGGCTATGATGGGCATTGTTGGATTAGAAAATTCAACTTCTGGCTATAAAAACTCATTTCTCGATTAGTTGTAAGAAGTGCTAAATGATCCTCAAGGATCCCAGCAGTTGGCCTAAACGTTTAATTCATGTATATTACGCATATACTGTTGCGGCACTACTGCTACAGTAGTATTACTACGCTAGCACAGATACCCCACCCACATCTATGTATCGTTCCGCCATTCATAAAGTCTTCGGGTTTCAGAGCCGATGGAACAAGGAGAATGAGTTTCTGTCTAGTGGGTGGGCGGGGCAACATTTTGTCAAAAGGTGTTAATTTGCTTACGTAATGAATATTTTTCGACTCCTGGCTCGTAATCATTGGCCATGGCGTCGGCTAGATAATTTTTACTCCATAAAAATTAAAACTATCGGGTTTAGGTTATTGATAATGCTGACAAAATTTGTGTGTGGTTGTAAAATATACATCTGTCAACTTTCAGCTACATCCGATGCTTTAGCAAAGAGCAAAGTCCAAAAATCCGTGTTACAGAGGCCCTGAATCTCATAGTAGTTTGGTGTCATCTGCAATTTTGGCTATCCTGCTTAAGCCTATATCAGTGTCATAATGTAAATAAAAAGCAAGAATAGACCAAGGACAGAACCCTGAGGAACTTAGCTTGTTACATCTGCCTATTCTGATTCTTCATCATTTATTGCGACTTTCTCTTTTCTATTAGTTATCTTTGATCTAGTCTGGTATTTCTCCTATAATTCCTTTGTCATTAGTTTCTCCTGTGAAACTTTGTCAAAGGCCTTTTGGAAATCTAAGTAAGTATAGTAAATCTATTGCTCTACTACTGTCGTAAATACCAAGCTAGTTATGAAAAAAAGAGGTTTGATAGGCAGGAACTGTTTTGGTTGAAACCATGTTGGCTGTTTAACAAGAATTTGTTTCTATCAATGTGATCCACAATTTGATCTGCGATTATGGACTCGAAAATCTAACAAGGGACTGATGTTAGACAGACTGGTCGATAATTTCCTGGCTCTTCTCTTGGACCTTTTTTGCATACTTGGGGCACATTACCTAGTTTCCTTCCTTTTGGTGCCTTTCGTTGTTCTGCAGTTTTTCTGTAGTTTATATAGGTGAGGAACTATCTACTCTTTACTTTTCTTATGATGAATCCCATTCAGGCCAAGAGATCTGATCTTGGGGAAATGTCTTCAGTTGTGAATACTCTAGTAAAAAAATTATTCAGTAACTCTGCTTTTTCCAAGTCTGAGTTCACTAGGTTTCCTCTATTGTCTCTCAAGGGACCAATGCTATTTTTTATTGGTTTCATTATTAACAGGCGCAAAGAATTACTTTGGGGTTTCTTTACAGACTGATGCAACTCTCTTACCCTCATTTATCTTTGCATTTCTTACTAATTTGTCCACCATTTCTCAGAGTTCTTTATGCCTGCTTGCTTCTTTTGGTGTTGGGTGTGGGTTCATTGATTTGTGCAATCTGTCTCTTCCATCGATTGATCGATCGATCAAGAGAATGTCAAAATAAAAATTTCATCTTGTCTTTCTTCTTAGCTACGAAGTGGAAGTGAAAATCAATACAGGCAGTCCCCAGGTTAGGATGGCTCCGGCTTACGACGTTCCGAGGTTACGACGCGTTTTCTTAAATATTCATTGAAAAATCCGCCTTGGGTTACGACGTTTGGACGATGACGCTTCCGACGCTCCGAGTTAACGACACTTTTAAAAAACGCATACTATGATAAAAATCCTTCATAGTTTAGCACAGTATATTAATAAAAATAAGTTTTTGGTTAGATTACAACAAACATTTTGAGGTTATGATGATTTTCGACACTTTTTATGTCGTATTTTTCAATGTTTTTTAGTGACGCCTCATATGCGGAACTAGTTTCCGAGCGAATGAATACTAGCTTACGATGCGCAAAGTTTATAACAGTATCCAAAAGCCCAGATAATGAAAAAATCATTGTTTGTTTCCAGTAATAATAACAAAACTAAGTTTCTGGTTAGATTACAACGCAAATTCCAAGGTTACGACGGTTTTTTATGCTTTTTAACGATACCTCATACGCAGAACTAGTTTCTGAGCGGAGGACGCAAAAATTCATTTACGCTATTAACTGTAAGGTAAATCGACCGAACAACGACCTAGCAGGGTCGAGGACGCTATGGAGCGTAACAATACCAAACAACGCCACTTCAATCGAGTGCTTGCCTTCATTTCGCTAGGTTGTGTCTTGCTACGTTGCTGAATTTTTAGCATTTTTCGTGGCTTTACTATGGCTCCCAAACGGCAGAGTACTTCCTCCGATGATAGTTCATCCAAGAAGAGAAAGGTCATCACCATGGAGGTAAAATACGACGTCGTTAAGCGTTCTGAGAAGGGAGAGACCAACACCAAGATAGGTCATGCTTTGGGCCTGAGCAGGACGACGGTGGTAACCATAGTGAAGGATAAGGAACGCATTCTCAAGCACGTTAAGGATGCTGCACCGATGAAGGCAACGGTGATCAACGAGAAGCAACGTAGCCAGAGCATTGTGGAAATGGAGAAGTTGCTGATGATCTGGCTGGAGGACCAGAACCAGTGACGTGTTCCGGTGAGCTTAAGTGTGATCCAGGAGAAGGCTAGAGAGCTACATGAGACAGTAGTGAAAAAGTTTGGAGAAGGCAGTGCTAGTGGTGAATTTTCCGCCAGTAGAGATTGGTTTAACCGTTTTAAGGCTCGTGCAAATTTGCATAATGTGAAGCAGCAAGGTGAAGCTGCTAGTGCTGATAGCGAAGCAGCAGAAAATTTTCCTAGTGGTTTGGCTGAAATAATTAAGGATGGTGGTTACACGGCTGACCAAGTTTTTAATGTAGATGAGACTGGCTTATTTTGGAAAAGAATGCCCAACCGTACGTACCTTTCCAAGGAGGAGAAGTCAGCACCTGGCCATAAAGCTGGTAAGGAGCGACTGACTTTGCTGTTTGGGGCCAATGCAAGTGGCGATTTGAAACTTAAGGCCTTGCTGGTGTATTTGGCCGAGAATCCGAGGGCTTTCAAGGGCATTTTCAAGAGTCAACTCCCTGTGATTTGGAAGTCTAACAAGAAGGCTTGGGTTACCTTGATGGTCTTCGAAGATTGGTTCAATGACCATTTCGTGCCAGCAGTGGAACGGTATATGTCTTCGAAGGGTCTGCCTTTTAAGTTGCTTTTAGTTTTAGACAATGCCCCTGGTCACCCTTCAAATTTGAGCAACATGCACCCTAATGTGAAGGTGGTGTACCTCCCACCCCATACCACATTGCTGATACAGCCGATGGACCAGGGAGTAATTGCTAACTTTAAGGCTTACTACCTTAGAAGGACAATACGTTTTGCTTTGAGGGCCATAGAAGGTAACAAGGAGTTGACTCTTAAGCAGTTCTGGAAGGGCTACAACATTGCTGATGCAGTCAGGAACATTGCAAGTGCTTGGGACGAGGTCAAGACGACCACTTTAAATGGGGCCTGGAAGAAACTGTGTCCACAGTTTGTGCACAGTTTTGAAGGCTTTGACCAGGCAGAAGACGTCGAGACTGTGACGAGGAAAATCGTAGGGCTAAGCAAGAGGCTGAAACTAGATCTTGAACCTGCTGATGTTACAGAGCTGCTGGCATCCCATGGAGAGGAATTGTCAGCAGAGGACCTCCTTGAGCTGGAACAGCAGATGATTGAGAAGGAGTTAGAAGTACCAGAGCCAAAACCCAGGACATTAACTGTGAAAGGCTTGTCAGAGGGTTTTACTCATCTGGAAAGAGCCTTAGCTTCTTTTGAGGGAGAAGACCCTAACGTTGCCAGGTTAGACAAAATCAGGAGAGGGATCATGGATTTAGTGACTTTCTACAAGGAGACCCTGAAGGAGAAGCAGATGAAGAAAAGTGTGCAGTCCAGGCTTGACACTTTCTTTCACAAGTCTCCAGTACCACCACCTCCCACTCCTAGTCCTGGTATGGAATTCTGAACTCTTTTACTAATTTGTTTTGTTTACATACTGTAATATAAAATGTATTAATTTTTTAATGTAAAATATACTAAATGTTAGAGTAAATTGTAACTTCATTAATTTTCATCATTTGTATTTTATTGCAGAAGTGGTGTTCCAGATCCCCTGTACCTGGACCCTCTGTAGCAGCCCGTCCACCTCTATCAGGTAAGAAATTTCATTTTTCTCATTTTCATGTTGGAAATTGTTATTATGACATACATACACTACTATAATGTGTTTGATGTTGCGTAACCTAACATTTTTCTTTTTGTATCATTCCAGACCCCTTTGATAGTGACGATGACCCAGATGACCCTGAGCCTCTCCATGGTTTGGATGTCTCGCCCTATTCATCAGGTAAGGAATCCTTAACAAATTTTTAAAATGTTTTATAAATTGCTAATAGAAATTTTATAAAAAGTGTACATATGTACACTAAATACTACATCCACCTTATTTATGTACCCTATCATTCTTTCCAGATCTAGATGTAGCCTCTTCAGAGCCAAAATCAGTTGATACGACTAGTATCACCTCTCCAACTCCATCAGGTAAAAGAATTCTTCATTTTTTATATTGTACATATGTCAAACAGTAATAATATATGTGCAGTAGTTAATACATACACTATCATTTTTATTTTTTATCATTCCAGACTCCCAAGCACCTGCACATCCCACTCCATAGCCCAGCCACTCTCATCTACCATATGCCCATCCCAGTTAGCAAGCCAACCACTAGCATTTGGTAAGGACACTTTTTTTTATGAATGTTTATATTATACATATGTAATAGCTATGTACATACTATATACATAGTGTACTACTTTACTAATCATAAGTACATTATCATTCCAGACTGACATGCACCTTGTGACTTACATAAACCAGACCTCTACATAGCCTACATCTCTTCATTTTGCTAAAGGTAAGGAATTCTCAATTGTTTTTAATGTGTATACAGTACAAAATTGTTAATTATGGAACAGTACTAAATTGTTAATTAGGGAACAGTACATTTTGTACTTAAGTGGTTACATACTGTCCTTTAATATTCTATATCATTCCAGGCTGCCCATCATCTTTTCAAGCTCTCTCATCCTAGCCTGTCATCTGTATAAAGTACACTGAAGTCAGGTATGGAATTCATCCTTATCATTGCAGGCTCCCTACACATGCATACTACCTCCATCTCCATCTCCCACAACCTAGCTAACAGCTTTGAGACTCACTAAAAGTTGTTAAGTATGTAAGGAATTTCTAACTAAGTTTTATACATGTTATATCTTATAAACCACTGTATGGTATTACTGTATGTAACTTACTATGCATAGAGGATTTACATAATATTTTTTGTACATTCCAGACTTCCCAAACCCCCTGAATGATGTAGGCTATGGGGCCACATAAAACTTTGTCCAGGGTTACATAGCACGACAACTTTAAACTAAAAGTAAGGAATTATACATACCTTAACTAGTAAGTTTTATACATGTTATATCTTATAAACCACTGTATGGTATTACTGTATGTAACTTACTATGCATAGAGGACTTACTTACATAATATTTTTTGTACATTCCAGAATCCCAGAACCCCCTGAATGATGTAGGCTATGTGGCCACATAAAACTTTGTCCAGGTTTACATAGCACGACAACTTTAAACTAAAAGTAAGGAATTATACATACATTAACTAAGTTTTATACATGTTATATCTTATAAACCACTGTATGGTATACTGTATGTAACTTACTATTCATAGAGGACTTACTTAAATAATTTTTTATACATTCCAGAATCCCAGAACCCCCTGAATGATGTAGGCTATGTGGCCACATAAAACTTTGTCCAGGGTTACATAGCACGACAACTTTAAACTAAAAGTAAGGAATTATACATACATTAACTCTTTTACTCTTGATATACTCTAAATTACATATTGCATTCAGGACTTTGTGTAGTATTTTGTACTAATTGTGTATACTTTTACCTTCCAGAAACACCATTTTTGGATGAAAATATAACTTCAGGTTGTACATAAAACTTCAGGAAACTATACATGTAGTGTAACCAAAGGATTACAATAAGGTTTTTACCTTCAAGAACCAGCATTTTCTGATGAAAATATAACTCCAGGTTGTACATAAAACTTCAGGAAACTATACATGTAGTGTAACTGTAACCTAAGGATGACAATAAAGTTTTTACCTTCAAGAACCAGCATTTTCTGATGAAAATATAACTTCAGGTTGTACATAAAACTTAAGGAAACTACATGTAGTGTAACCAAAGGATTACAAGTAAGGTTTTTATAACTTTTTATTAGTTTAAGACATTTTTCCGACGTCGTTCCGGCTTACGACGATTTTCGAGTTATGACGCGTCTTAAGAACGGAACCCCCGTCGTAACCCGGGGACTGCCTGCACATGTATTTCCTATTCCGGCCTATAATGATGGAAGTTTTGAGATGCAATAATCGCTTGGCTTTGGGAATTACCAGCTTTCAACTAATTTGATGAATTTCACAAGATTTCTAGTTTTTCAGACTAACAGCAATTCAGGTGATGAAACTCTGGCCTCATAGCTGTAGTACTGTGGTAACCAGAATATATACAAACATCGAGTAATAATATCAGTAATCAGGACACTTAAGAAAATAAGGGATAAAATAATGAATAATATAAATCGGAAAAAAAACCGATACTAAAGAGATAAGAACAGAAATGATTAAGCTGGCAAATGACCAATTATACCCTACAAAATGAATGTTAAACGCTTGTACAGTCATTAGTTGAGCAACTTTGGAGCAGAATGAAGACAATTGCCAGACTGTTACTACAAAGTAAGGCCTACTTGTTATATAACATTCGAAGCCTCATTACTTTAACTTTTTCTGTAACTCGTCTATCTCTGGAGGCTGTGTTTTCCTTTGGGAGCCTTCTGGGGTTTATAGTCTGCTAACTCTGTCCAGCTAAAGACATAAAGAAACAAACAAAAAACCAAACACTGTCATTGTTTAAATGAAGTTAATTCATAAAACTTGTGTCTCTCTCACCATCATTTTCTTCATCACGACTTTACAAAAGTTCGGAGGCCTTCTTCGACTGATCTGTATTCTTGGAGCACTCAATTTATCACTGGCTTTTTCCAAGCCCATATAACAGAATTAAAATAATTCTCACACAGCCCAGATCTTCACTGCTGCCGTACAATTTTTATGACGGCTTTTTCACTGTTGTTAAAATACATTAAAGTACTCTCACATATATGTGATATATTGTAAACTAAGTGGCATTTTTTTAGCTATGGTAACACTGAATCAATATTCGAACAATGGAAACAATACTCGCTAGTATTGTCTTTCACGCAAATTTCATTTATACAAATAAGTAATGTTAAACAATAATATATCTAAAACATGCTAGAAATGCTCATGAATTGCGAGTCATTACTTAACAGACAATGCATGCAAAACCCATATCCCTGACTTCTAAACAATCTTGGATTATCACATGCTTCATCGAGTTCATTAATTTTAGACCGGCATCATTTGCTTTCGACTGATAAGCTTTGAAAGTGACATATTTCATTGTATTCAGCTTCTCCGTGTCAGCAAATTTACAGTTAAGAACATCTTCCGCATTGATCTAGCAACAACTTTATTCATCCCCGCCAAAAGCAACTGCAGAAACAGCTGAACTCACTTTAGATACCCCATCGCCCTCAATCCCGAACAATGTCTTTCGTTCTCATGAAAACGCAAGTGAGCACTCTCCCTGGACATTCTGCAGCCGGAACAAGAATCCGCTCGTCTCGTCTACCTTAAGGTTTACAATCTCACTTGGGGTCAATGTTTGGACGTAACTCTTCATGACTAGGAAACGAGCTAACAGATGAAGCTATGGGGAGCTTGGTGGGGACATGCAAACAGTTGGTTCCTGGGAGAAGACATCTCATCATTAAGCACACAGATCACTGGCGAAAGCGAGCATAACGGCTGGTCGACAATCAGGATGATCAGTCTCTGCTTCGCTGCGATTATGGGATGTTTATCACCGGGTTTAAATCATGATCGGGACCTATGACCCAGGTAAAGCAGTGTTTGACCACACGTGGAGGCAACAGCATCTCCTCACTTCACCTTCTGATGTTATCCGACGATGCTAGGCCTCTAACTGAACTTGACAACTTATATTTGTTTCAGGTGAAAGAGAAAATTTTTATTCTCTCATTTCACAATTATTAAAGTCAAGAAACATATAGACACACGATAGTTAAGACGTTTTCAAAAATAAAACGTATCTTGCAACTGCGGGTACCATGTAGTAACAGTGTGTCAGTTTTCAGTAAATAATAAAAATGGGGGGTAGGGAGGTTATGATCTACACGGGCCTTTATAACCTTGAATGTAGACGGCAAAATGTTCAGCTGTACAAATTAATGTTAACAATTCCTTTTATAATGTTGTTCATCGAGTTCTTCTGAATGGCATATTACAAGTTGATCAATATCATTGTCACCTTTCTGCAACAAAACGGCGCCAGCCCCAAAATTAGTATTCATTTTAGCTTTTTGAATTTTGCGCTGATTCCTTCTTAATTTTCGATCAAATTCATTTAGTCCCAAGTTTCGAGTTAAGAAAGCATAACCTTCACTACCCATCATAAATTAGCCCCTATGTCTTTCGATATTTTTTACTACAAATTGACGATTTTGGTCTTGTTTTTAGTAACTTGGGTTCTTCATGATGTCTGCTTTTGGAGATTAGCAAGCAATTCATCTCCTGTTATTTCCTGCGAAAATTTGGCCTTACGGAATATTTAAGACTTCCAGAACGATAGAGTTTCCGCTACATTATCAGAAAGATGTTTTCATTCCTTAAATTTAAGTACAATACTTTTTCTACTGCCCTAAACTCACGCTTATAACATGTGTACTTTCTAGCGTTCAGTGATTTTCAGGGAATTGCTGTTCTACGTGATTCTGAAGCTTTAAATCTAACGTTGAATGACGTGAATGGAGTAACAAAGTTGTAGAAGGATATAAAATTCCAGTACAATGCAATTAGCTGCGGGAAAATTGATAATAGACAGAATCCATTGATTTTTTACGAGGAAAAGTACCGTGTATCTCTGCACGAAGCACAGGGCGAGTGTATTGGGTTAACGTCTGTTTGCTTGTATACATCAAACATTTGATCTGAACTAACTGACAGGCAGCGGTTGTAAAGAAAACACGAACGACTATACATTTTGCTGTTGTCCTAGTCTCTCTCTCCTCTCTCCTCTCACTCACTCTCTCTCTCTCTCTCTCTCTCTCTCTCTCTCTCTCACACACACATCCAAACACATAATTTTACGCGATCTCACGCCTATACACACGATCTCTCCGTTTCAGTTATTTCCTCAGAAAAGAAGTGAAAATATTGATCGATTGCCTGTGCAGTGTGGATACTTCCCACAGGGTTCGAAATAAAAGTTTCATATCTACAACGTCGAGGTGACGTCATTACTTGTTGGGTTCACAGTAAAATAACCTGCAGTTCGGGTCCTTTGTATAGTTTAGAGTAATGTCGACTTGATCCTAGTCTCCTGAGGTTAACTTATTTTGATTTGTATCTCTTACTCTTAACTCTAACTAGGTACATAGTTCAAAGTGAAAGAAAATTCGACAAAAGAATGAGAAACAAATGTTAGATCTACAGAGCGACCGCAACTTGGAAAAGAGAAGCTGGACTCGAATGTCGGATAACCCTGGAAATCCGAGAAACATCATTAAAATTCTTCATGCTCCTCCTTGCGGTGGAAGTGAGAGCGGAAAAGAAAAGGGTACGCAGAGTGTAAACAAAGTCCCAAGGTGTCTATTTTAAAAGGGAGCTGGTGTCTTACGATGTATAACATCGGGTACTGAGATTGGGTACTTTCTAAGGAAGGTTTTGCATAGATGGATTATCCATGATTCCGTGTCATATGTTGTCAGATTACTTGTGACTTAGGAATGTTCCGTCTTGGCGATTCAAGTTTTTATCATCTTTAAGAAACACAGAAATTTAAGGGAATTAGAGAGAGAGAGAGAGAGAGAAGAGAGAAGAGAGAGAGAGAGAGAACCACATCGAGGTAATTTTGTAGACTTTGTATTGTTTGCTTTAGTTTTCCTCTCGTTGTATATCTACTGGTACATTTTTGTTTATATTTTTCACATGTGATTACGCCTTGTTAAAACGTATGATCCTAGATTATATCAAAATAAACCTGAAATACTATCTTGGGTTCTATCTTAATATTTATAATACTAATTAGAACAGGGTAATAATAAACAGACAATGATAATTGGATAAAAAAAGTTGTTTAACGAGGAGGCAATAAGTGCGTCTCTCCTTTTCAATGTCAATAAAAAAAAAATGTAACATCGATAGACATGTACATTGAGAGAGAGAGAGAGAGAGAGAGAGAGAGAGAGAGAGAGAGAGAGAGAGAGAGAGAGAATCTCATACAGTATTTATTATATGTAGTTCCCGTTCGGGAATGCCGATTCTCGACGTGTCTGGCCCAGGCCTAATTATTTCATGAGTAAGTGCCACCTATGCAGGAGGAAAACTTCTTGTTTGGTATTTATGGAGGGCTTCTCTTGCTGTATTAAGTACGCCTAAGTAGCCTTTCCAATTACTTAAATTTCTCTTTTAAGTCCTCAGAAATATGGGAATTTTTGAATAACAGCAACCCATAAACTTTGCTGCGTTATGATTAGCTGTCAATGACGTTCTTGGCTCCGCCTACTACTGCCTACGCATGAAACTGTTGACATGTCACAAACCATCTAACCTTATACCACCATTTATTTAAAGTATAACTTGTCTTTCTGCATATGACCATCATTAAAATGACGTAAATTCTATACGAAATATTTTCAAAGAGTTTTGAAATAAATAAATATTTTATAAGTGGTAATTATTCAGTATTTCTCTTCAAGAAAGAGTGGCCAGTTTTTGTTTTTTTTTAGAACAAGAACTGCATTCTTATCGAAGAATGCAAGAGTCATAAGTAAAAACTAATAAAACGTTTTAATTAAATTGCGGCTGCAAAATACGATTAGCCTCTGTGAAAAATCCGAAGTGTTCGTTACTTCATACAAATCCTGAGATACTGGTAGAGAGAGGTCACTGCTCACCTACTGATCATGTAAGGCTGTATTGTCATCAGGATTGAGTAACCCTGTAAAATTTCAAGTCCATTGGACGAAGGGAACAGTTCGAAGACTGAGTCACAAGATTTGACCTAGACAAACAAACGAGAAAGTAAGCTAAATAGAGCTTAGGAATAAAATGACCATAACCGTTTTATAGGCAAAATATAAAGAAGAAATAATCCTCAATTTTGTTTGCTGCAATATTATACTGAAATTTTCTTTGGTCCTTGCGCAGAAGAAAGAAGAAACTGTAAACGTTATTATCAATATTAGAGTAATTTTTACCGCACGAATTTGTAGATAAAAGAATTTTTCGTATTGCAGTGGATGCAATACGTCTACAAGATCTCATACAAAACGCTGCAAATCTAGCTTAGGAAACTGACAGAAAACAACATTTGCTCCCTTTTCCAGACACTACTACGACTTCCATTTACCACAGCAACATTTACTCCCTCCCCCAATCAACATCTACAACTTTTCCAATCCCGTAAAATAATATCTCCACTCAAAAGTTAACCGAAAACGGCATTTTCCTCCCTTCAGTCACTGTAAGTAAATTCTGTTACCTTACTGAATATCCAAAAGCAACTTCGGCACCCCTTCCAGTTATAAAAAAGCTACATCTACTATGGAAGTAACATCTGCTTCTCCTTCCAGTCATAGGATCAACCTCTGTTACCTCCTCCAGTCACAAAAAGCAACTTCTGTAACCTCCTGTCACTAGAAGCAACAGCCACTGCCTCTATCAAACAGCCGCGGAAAGCGACATCTGATACTGCTCTGTCTATCTCAAAGACACCAAGTAACCTTTCTGCCTCAAGTATTCTTTTCTCAGCTTAGAGATAATTCAATAGTAACATTGAAAGTAAAGTGCTAAGTGTTATTCATTCTCTCTTTACAGTTCTGCTAATGTCTCTCGTCACTTATTACGTTAAAGAAAAGCATAAATAATTCCGTCCAAAGAAACATATCTGGATGCAAACGTTTTTATTTTTGTTCAAGAACCCACACTTGTCTTGTTGATAGTCACCTTTAAGGCCTCTTGAAAACTGCTTTATGAATCAGCGTATAAATTCACTCTTGGGCCTTATTTTGTTACGCCAACCGCTTGAGCGAACATATCTGTATATTTATTTGTCTTATCTATTTGTACATACATGCATACATACATACATACATACATATATACATACATACATACATACATAAAGAATAAATTGCTATTTCTTCTCATATAAAATCTAAAATAGAGGGTTTAATGTCTCAAAACTTTTGGCAACAATATTAAAAGTGGCGAATTGAGTTACACAGTGTTTGAAGGCTATAAAAATTTTATGGAGTTCAATCAGATTCGAGAAGGCCGTTAATGGTAGGGACCCTCTGGTTTATTTTTTTCCACTTTTCCGTAGACCAATTTATCTGAATTGGATTCAAGTCTGTCCGGTCGTACAGTAAATATGTTATCTCAACCAACACATGCGCTCAGAGCAACTTGAACGAACACATGTGAAAAACATGCATTTTCTGTCATTTAACGCTCGCTCTCTCTCTCTCTCTCTCTCTCTCTCTCTCTCTCTCTCTCTCTCTCTCTCTCTCTCTAGTGCTAGCTAAGGATATCATATACAACCTAGCAAGTTTTGGCTTACGAGGACATGTCACCAGCCAGTCGCAGCGAAAGTTTCCTCCTCAGTCAATCAACGATCAGCTCCCAACTCGACATAACGAGCTGGATTCACCACGACAGACTTCACTGGCGCATCATTAATGATTAATTTCTCATATCCATATCATTACCATTCACTTTCATATCATCGATAGTTCCTCGTTGGACGAGTGGGTTACGTGCTCACCAACTGATTCGGTAGTCCAAAGTTCGATTTCCCGCTGTACCAACGTGGAATCAGAGGAATTTGACTCGGGTAATTAGAAATTATTATCTCTATATAATGTGGTTCGGATCCCACAATAGCTGTAGGTCTCGTTGCTAGGAAACCAACTTTTTCCTAGCTAATCAGCTCGGTGGTCTGGTTTAAACTAAGATATGCTTTTTTTCATATCATCGATTAACTTAAGGGCTGCTCTATGAGCAAGAGACCGTGCTGACATAACGCCACCTTCACCAAAAGCAGCCTCCTAGTATAACATTACTAACGAAGATTTTCTTCTGGAGGAGAACAACTCTACAGAGGAGGAACGCCATATTTTACTCACCAACGTTGATAATTTGTAACTAAAGCGCCTTCCTCCTGGATAATATTTATCTGCCCCAGTTTACAACCCTCTCTAAAGAATGACGAACATCAGGAAGTTACTGGCAGGATGTAGCAACCCTGAACAACCAATAATTAGAAACACAGGGAAAACTCTAGCATATAAACTGAACGCAGCTGATGCAGCTATCACTTTCAACTTAACGTGCACAAATGAGGGTCTTCTAATGAATAATAATAACACCAACCCCAGGAATTTTGTTTATTTGTCTTTCATGTATATTTTTTTCATAAGTTTCCTTTGCAGCAATAAGACAGAAGAGAAAGGAAAATCGAGGAAGGGTGACTACCGCAAAGAAAGGGGAGCGGGTTTGGAAGGGAATTCGTTAACCGTAAGACGTTCGTTACCAGAAGATTCAGTTAAGCGAAAGAGACAAGGATTTCATCAAAGAGATATTGGTGCTCCCAGGAATTTTCGAGTCGTTGTCGAAAACTCTTTGCATAAAAGTGACTGCATTGCAATGGATTGTTCCCCAGAACGACCTCGAAATGAAATCACTCCTGATTTGCATAAAGATAAAGCATTCACAACAGCGATGTTATGCACGTAGTGAGAAAATATTGCGTACAACGCACAAAGAGAGAGAGAGAGAGAGAGAGAGAGAGAGAGAGAGAGAGAGAGAGAGAGAGAGAGAGAGAGGGTTCATGTAAAATGAAAATATAGGGTTCTCTTTTGCTCGTTGGAGCTTCTCTGCGTATATTTGTTATGCCATGCTTTTGTACAGCTTTAATCTCTGTTGATTGACCTGTAAAACAAATGAAGAAATTTTTATTTTTTTTTTAGGTAAAAATCAGAAGTTTCTGAGAATGACAATCCTTTCCGAATTTCACGGCATTTCGGCGGGAAATCTGTAGGTCCCTCAGACAAGCTGGAATTCTATTGGGCACCTTCAAAATGAAATAATCCTTCTTCAACTCTATCGGGAACGAAAGATATCTGGACCGCCCTAGTCGGTATATATATATATATATATATATATATATATATATATATATATATATATATATATATATATATAAGGATATATATATATATATATAAAATAAAATAATCGTCGTCGAAGAAAATAAAGTATAAAAGTTTTGCCTGATATAAACTGAGAGAAAAAATCAAGAAACCTTACAGATGTCCATCGTCAAAAGTCTGGGATTGATAGCATGAAAGAAAAAATGTCACTACTTTGAAAAAGCTAGAAAATATCGAAAAGGAATCAGAATCATTCTTTGACAAGAAGTGAAGACACCTCTTTGAACTCGAGGTTCGGCACCAAAGGGTCAAATTGATTTAATAGAGAGCTGTTTTACAGTTAAGAGAAACGAAAAAGCTTTAACGGAAAACTTAATTGAATGATGAGTTACATTTAATCTTGTTTTTGGTAAGATTCTCCCGTCTCATCCTTTTCGATGACTAGGGCGCTAACATGAATCTATTTCAAATTTGAAATGACTAAGATGCGTAATGAAGAAGATAAGAAGCAATGTGGCGCTGAATATAATTCAGAGAAGAGATTATGACTAAGAGAAATGTTTCTTGATGCTGATGCACTTTTGGAGCCTTTTTCACCGTTTGCACATTTTCTTTTTCTTGAAACTCATTTAGCTTTTTTATCATAATTCTTGTCTGCTTTCTAAGCCTTGTATCAATACTATCTTACTCTCCCCCTCTTCGCTAAGGTCATCCTTTCTTTGCAGGTTTATCATTTTCATTTCAGTTTCTAGATAACTGAGCTTCTGTAAATGATGCGTGACCGTGACAAATGGATGTAAGAACCATTAAAATGATTAATTGTCCAGGGCCCAAAGTACGCTTTAAAGGAGACTGTACTGACCTAAGTCTCAGCGTTGTGTCTGAAAAAGGAAGAGGCAACGGCTCTTGATTTCTGTAATTGGAGGAGTCAGCAGTTGTTGCTCATTACAAATAGCTTTCAGCCACTGGAAGAAGAAATTGCTCTCTGTGCCTTGGAAAGGCAGCAACCGGTAATTTATATGATTGCTGCTATGTTTATTAACTGTTCTTTCGTATCCTGAAAGCGGCATTAGTTGTTGCTTTTCGAAACTGTGATTAAATTAAACCACAGCCGCGGAATTATTTAAGAGAAGACGAAACAGCTGTTGGTTATGGTGATATCTGGTACGGGAAGAGGCAGAATCTTTTGTTTTCAGCAGATGTGAAACATGCCAATATTTGTTGTCGGTGTTAGGACGATAATTCACTGTCTTTATGTAAACCTGAAGTCTATTGCTTTAGTTTCCCTTGTATAGGTTGATTACGCACGCTTTGGTTACCAACAAATATCACCAGAACATTGAAAATAACAGGTTAAAACTTTCCTACAGTAGAATTAAACAACTCGTGAGTAAAATGTTTCTAAGGTTCAGATTTTCAACCTCTTGCTTTTCAAGCAGTATTTACATACGGTAATTAAATCCTAAATGTGATTTAATGAGGCGAGGGTTTGACTGAAAGATCGAATATGTGATTCTAGTGAAAGAACAGCCCATAGGAACTAGAAGAAAGTTTTTTTTAAAGTTTTTGCACATAGAGCCACATACATCTGAGAACAAGGAGAGTACTATATATATACTATAATATATATATATATATATATATATATATATATATATATATATATATATTATATTATATATATATATGTATATATATTAATCATACACACACACACACACACACACACACACACATATATATATATATATATATATATATATATATATATATATATATATATATATATGTGTGTGTGTGTGTGTGTGTGTATACATGCGTGCGCGTGCCTGTATACATATTCTTTTGAGGTGAAATACAGATTTCAGAATACATATTGTTCAGAAACACCCATGCATAGTTAAATATTCAATTTCCTCGATACCTGCGTCACCTCGAGTAAATATTGGGAATAGGTTTCCTACGAAATGTATGTATGGAGGATTTAAGGACTGGGTTTGTCTCTTTCCTTTGGACACGACGGAGGACATCCACAATTCCGGACACTAACTTATTTACAAGAGCATGCCTTCGTATGCATGGGAAGGCGACGTGACGGATTTTGCAAGGTTTAAAGTTGCATTTATGTGCAGACTTGCATGTTAGCGTTAGAATCTCTCTCTCTCTCTCTCTCTCTCTCTCTCTCTCTCTCTCTCTCTCTCTCTCTCTCTCAGCATAAAATATATACCGTACATTTGCTGTTTCGTTTATCCTAGTAGATCTTCTTGTTACTCTTTTGTTTTTTGAAGCCGGAATTAACCCCAAACATGTAAAACATACTCATTTATTTCTCTTTTCGGCTTGGGTATGAAATGTTATTGTTAAATGTTGTAGTAAACGTTACTGTGAATTTTACAGTTATTTTGTAAACAAAGCGGAGTTCAGGTCCGTTTGTGGCATTACTTTGAGTAGTATGACAATTATGATATAATAATAATAATAATAATAATAATAATAATAATAATAATAATAATAATAATAATAATAATACATTTCGTTCTGCTTAGAGCCATATACATGGGATACACAATCTAGATACATAAAATAACATGATAAACAATGATTAATCGGCAATATCTATACAATTGCTGAAGTAGTATAAAAGATAGTATTCATAATAATGGTAATAACAATAGAAATATTGAGAATAGTTGAAAAGAATCATTAAGAATTATAACAATTAGTAAACAGATTGCATATGATTAAATTCCAGCTAGGGACCTGAGGTGGTTACAGTAGTTAGGTCCAGAAGGCTAAATAGATGCCTATGGTCTCTCGGGTATAGTTCGTCCGAAGGGAAGACTCACATATACTGAAGCAATAGGAGCGGAAGAGCCGCAGTTTCGTCTCTCAGTCACAGAAGGCAAACCTCCTCGCGGTCACGTTGCCAGTTGCACATAGTTTACAATGCCTCTGTTCTATGTCTGTCGTATCTTTTAGGTAGCTCGTGATAATATGACCCACATACGGAAATTCGTGCACAAATTCCAGCCGATGGTTTCCGAGGAAAATCTGTGGTTCTGCAATATGCTTAAGCGATCTCGGGAGCAGTGACATGTGCTGGGTCTTGGTTTCGTTGTATAGGATATCAAATTCCTCTGCACAATGGCGGCAAATGTTGATGAGTCGCTGGAGACATTTGCACTGATGAGGAAATCTGATTCATGCCGTTGGCTTAGCAGAGGTTGTTTATGCTTGTTTCGTTGATACTGCATCCGATTGGGAGAGAGTTCAGTTTGAAATTCAGGGAATCTATTATGTATTAAACAGGTATGGAGAGAGAATGCCCCCTTGCCGAAGCCCGTTTAGGGAACCGAAGGTGTACGACAATACATTACCCCATTTGGCGCAGAATTGCTGTGGGGAACCAGTGATATAAAATGCCGATTAAATATAGAGGTGTGCCTCTTTTCTGCAGCTTCAGGAAGAGCTTCAGGTAGTTTACTCACATCTACAAAACAGGAAAACAGGAGAAGCTGATGATACGTAATAGTTCAGCGATTCTTTCAGTATGTAGATGCAGGTGTCGGTGAGTTGGTTAGCTTTAAATCCGAACTGGATGTCAGTGGTGTGTAGAAAAGGGAGAAGTCTCATTAGAAGAACCGACTCAACTATCTTCGACGCGATCGTTGTGATTGCAATCAGGCGATAATTGCTATGGTCAAGTTCATTCTTTAGCTTGTTTTTGATTAATGGTACAAAGTGAACTAAGAGTAGGGAACCTGGTGATTTATGCACGCATTGAATAGGGGCAGCTAGCAAAATGTAAATTAACGAGTGGCAGAATTTGAAAGCTTCTGCAGGAAGACCATCGCTGCCGGGTGATTTATTATTAGGTAGGTTGTTTATAGCATCGCTGATATTACATGGCGTAATACGATCTGCGAAATGAAATTGAATGTTATCAGTAAGGAGGCTAACTATAGCCTTTTGAAGTCTTGATCGTTTATGCAATTTAGGATGTTGCTGAAGTTATTGACCCACATTCTTGCGATAGCATCGTCACCGACGGCTTCTCCTGCTCTCTGTGATAACTTTTTAGTTTTGGGATTTAGGGATTGAACGCCTTCCCAAAGACGAGGGTAGTCGCCGGATTCTAAATTTCTAGAGATTGTTTCGGCTCTTAGTTACTTTTCATTTATTCTGCAGTGCTTTAGACCAAGTTTGAACTGCGTTCGCGCCTGTCTCATTAGCTACCATTTTGCCTCCACAGTAAAAACAGTTCTAGTGAATTTGTATACAGATCTTTAACCAAGTCATTCCAGCCAGGTATACGTATTACCATAATTATTATGCCTTGACGAATTCCAAATGTAGCCCTGCCGGAGGCAAGCATCGCCGAAATCATATTCGAATAAAGTTCTTTCAGATTTCTCCTGGTTTTCGTGGTCACCCTAAAGTATTTGGTTTTCTGCTGGTTTTTAAGATCCCAGTGAACAGCTGGTGGGCGATCAGTTAGGGGGTTCACGGTAGAGAGGGATGGAGTACTGAATGACACCTGTAAAAGATATGATCACAGCGCGTTGCAAATCGTAGCGAATGTTGCAGGTCACAATAGATTCATGAAGTTACGGAGACGTGGTGCAGTGGTCCAGCCAGGAGGTTGTAATTGTGTCCGTTCTATTTTGTATATGGGAATAGGAGGAGGGAGGGAGGAGCATTACATCGCTAATTTGGAGAGTATGATTTTGACAGAAGAGAGCAAGTTCGTTATAGAACTGTTTTGTGGGGTAGAATTAAGGTCCCCTTTTATACAAATATGATCAGCAGGAGAATTGTGAATAATACTGTGTAACTCACCTACTATGCATTTCAGGGCCGTGTCTAATTGATTTTCGTCAATAAAACCTAACCTACGCATCAGATATGATCTTATTTTCGAAATAGCTATTTGAAGCCACGGCCTAATTGGCAAAAATATTCAGTGATGTCTAATGTTGATAATTCAGGCACTTATCAGAGTAAATCAAAGAAATTTAAAGGGAAACTTAGCTAAATTTAGTAAGCACCCAGAGAGAGGCTAGTTGTGACGTAAACTAGGACATCAGACGTCATATCAGGGTTCCCAGTAGTATGATAATGATCGCAGGAACACAAATATTTTACCCTCTTTCACAGTAAGTATTAAAGGAAAAACGACAATAATACAGTATTCATTGACAATACCACGGGCAATGAATAAGCATTTGGTATATATATACGTATACATATGATAATATTATATCAAAGTAATCTGGTAAATATACATATGGCACTATTACTAATTTCATCGTACAATCTTCCGTTGACTATAGGAATGCATAGCAATTATAGTGCAATATCTACTTACCCTTTGACTATCAGTCATACAAATCCTTTGGAATTGGTGAAATACAATCATATTGAAATGAAAATACGATCATTTATAGGTGTTTGGTACGATATTTTGGCCCGGTATACCTGGTAAATACCGCCGACGACAAGGCGATTGCAGCCGATCCTTCATAGGTCAAAGCCAGGTTATACGTGACTACTGCTTCACCTATGGCAAGCCTCGCAAATTGTCCTCGTGGCTGCAAGACTGCTTACATGGTGCGTGTTTTTGCAGTATGCAACAAAGGAAGGAATCGTATGGCGTCACATGCTAAATATCAACAGGTAAGTAGTTAATGAGGCGATACAGAAACCCCAAACGATTTAGGCAAGAGGACGAAAGTAATCTTTAAAAAGGTATTACTCGAATGACGAATATGAAAAAGAGAGAGATACAAATGCTTTGTTTATATCAAAGCCTTTCTAAACAGTGGCCGAATTTTTTTTACTGATAAACTATCTCACTGGCTAGCTGCAACGACCATTTTCAACAACTTACCTATTCTACTAACCTCCTCGTACACGCACGCGCACACACACATGATTATGTATATGTGTATTTATGCATGTACCATATCCGTCTAATATGATTGGTGCTTATTTCAAGTTAAAAGAAAGGTGAATTGCGCCATGGAACAGTAATGCGCAATTAATATTCTCATTTGATGTCCATTCACTGTTACTAAAGCTACCAACATCTGAATCCTCATTCATAAAGTATCTGGGCGGGGTGACTAGAGCAAAGTACGTCAAACTACTGTATCAGTGGGTGTGGGGGCCCTCAGTAACGACTTTCCGCTAGCCTCTATAAACGAGCCTGCGAAATTTACCTAAGTATCCCTTTAAATTTCTCCGATTTACTCTGATAAGTGCCTTAATTATCAACTTTAGACATTACTGCATATTTTTCCCACTTAGGCTTGGGCTTCAAATAGCTATTTCCAAAATGTGATCCATATTCTATTCTTTGGTTAGATTTTATCGACGAAAATCAATTAGACAAGGACCTGAAATGTTCAGTATGATCATGCAGTACTGATCAAAATGATTATTATTTTCTCAGGGCTTATAAACATTAATTATTAGGAACTTAAAATCCCCTATTGTCACTTGAAGCCCCAGCAATCTATCACTCCTGTAGGTCATCACATTTTCCACATTTGTGCCACGTGAAAGAAATGCCTCCTTTCCCGCGGTCGGCTACGATTTGATATTGTAACTTGCATCGATTAGGTCGAGAAAGCTCTGAAGTCTTCTTGTACTGAATCGCAGATGACAAGTTCATGTGGCCAGAGGAGCGTTTCTTGCAATGCAATGATGCCTTTGAAGTATTGCAGAACATATTAAGGAGAGGAATGTTCCGGTTGAGGCCAAAAATATTCCAATAACATGAAATTATGCAGTGTGGAGAAGTTCCTCTCACATGTGCAAGTGACAAAGTGTAAGAATTTCTTAAACTTAGCAAAGTTTTTGTATATTTGTAAAACGCTGGAAAGTTTTGAAAAAAAACTGATTTAGCAAATAGCCATAAAATCAATATAAGATTTTCTCTGGATGTTTTTCGAGACAATTAATCTCTCTCGCTAAAGATTCTTGAAGAATTTAGAATGTTCTTAGCCACTGGGATGAACTATTCACAATATACACTATGGACTTTCTCATGACAAAAAAAAAAAAAAAAAAAAAAAAAACTGACGAATTTTTTATCAATAGCATTTCAGAATCTTCATTCACTAACAAAAATTTTACTCTCCTGAGTTCATGAGGATATTTACCACTCAAATCATCTGCCAGTATATGCATACATACTTATATAAATATAAGCATGCATGTATATATATATATATATATATATATATATATATATATATATATATATATATATATTTATAAAAAGGGAATTTCTTCACTCGCAGCAGAGCCCGGTCAAATTGGATTAAAGTCCATTTGCTTGTAGAGCAAACATTTGATCAGAACCGGCACTTTCAACAGATTTAATGAAAACACGAGTAAACTTATAGATTCTGTTGTTATCTCTCTCTCTCTCTCTCTCTCTCTCTCTCTCTCTCTCTCTCAAAGATCTTAAACTAAAATGATGCTCAAGCTTGGTTGTATTCTTCATATTGGCTAATGCATATTCTTCATCTAGCAGAAAAAGCAAAGGCTTTAATGCCGTCTGCTAACATGCCATTGTCTGCTGTTAACACGGATGTACGAGAGAGAGAGAGAGAGAGAGAGAGAGAGAGAGAGAGAGAGAGAGAGAGAGAGAGAGAGAGAGAGAGAGAGAGAGAGAGAGAGAGAGAGAGAGAGAGAGAGAGAGAGAGAGAGAGAGAGAGAGAGAGAGAGAGAGAGAGAATCATCGTATGATAAACTTACAATGACCATGGACCACTAATTTTTATTCAAGATATAAAGACTTACTATAAGATTCACAGTTGGTGTCCCGGTGTTTTTCCGGAATAAAATTTTATCAACGTACCACCTGACAAAGATGACACTCTGTCATAGCTTATCTTACATCCCTGCCTAATTTTTGACTGTATTCTTTATTACGAAAATAGCATAATTCTGGTAATTATAAGAATAACACCGACTTCTTGTAGACATCGCCTGCAAACTTAGAGGAATGGATTTCGAAGGTATAATGACGTAACTTATGATGTCATTAACTTGCCTCCTTCTCGATGGATAATTGGCTATTTGTGAAAAAGTCCCCACCTACGGCAACAATGAAACACTTCAACCAATACTAATAGTATATAGGATTTATGGCATAAGATCGAGTACTAGAATCCTGAAGAAAAGGGTTTCCACAAGTAATCTGTGAAATTACTTGCTATCACTATTTCTCCATTGAAAAATTATACAATTAAAAATCAATTAACAAAGTGAAGAAAACTTTGGCATTCGTCGTAACTCATTTAATAGTTTTCCTAAATAGACAATTGCATAGTACTAGATTGGCTTATAGAATTTAGACTTCAAGCAAAGGACTGGGACCTATAGAGGTCATTCACTTATTCATTATAGCCCATGACATTTTTTGGTGTGTGTGTGGGTGTTTTTTTTCCCAAGCAAGTTCTAATTTTGTTTTGCAAGTTATATTTTATTATGAAATCAACAATTATTGCTTTATAGAGCATATATAATTATCTTTCTGTCCCTTATGGAAGTAACAAATGACGAAAACTTGATTGCCTTGGATGTCCGGGTGTACTCCTTACCCCAAAAAAGGGCCCTATTATTCATTTATCTGTTCAAGCTTAAGTAGGGTTTGCCGCGGGCCTCTTCACTTCTAAACAATTGTGCAAGTCGAACCACAAAAGCTGTCGTGCAACCACGGCGACAATGACTTATCATAATTCATGAAGCCTTCACAAGGTATGAATATTCATTCAGAGTTTCAGAAACAGTTTGTCGTCATCACCTTGAGGGAGAAGTCGGGACTTCATATGTTTACGTCACGTATAACTTTTAACCCATACATTAGTGTTCCGCCACTGGCTTCGGCTGCTTTATTTTACTCTTATAAATATACTTTTTATACTTTTCTAATATAAGTAATAAAGAATGCTGCCGAAAATTAGGTAGGGATGTAAAGTATGCTATGGCTACGTAATATCTTTGTCAAATGCACAGAAAAAAAGTTTTTCCGGAAAAACACCGGGACAAAGGCTCTGAATCTCATCTTTCCCTAAAGCATTGTCCAGTCAAATTCCGTTGAAGTCCAGTTGCGAGCTAAACAATGATTCAGATTAATGTGAGTAGTGGATCCAGCGTAAAAAAAAAAAAAGAGATTAATTTCGTGATTATCTAAGCATATTCCGTCCGTCCGGAAATCGCTCTAAACTGTGCTCCACTTATTTCCCGAATGGACAACGGCAGAAAAATAGTGTCTCATTGCGTCTGCAATATGTCTGGCCTTGTCGTTGCAGTGAGCAAAGAAGCGCTTATTTTTCTCAAGGTAGCGTTTCATTGGTGGGTCCCAACTGCGTTGCCTTTCAGGGTAACAGAGTTTCCTTACCACTGCTTTATATGTAGAAGACACCTCAATGCTTCTACGAGCCCCTTATTTCTCTGGTGACTCACTTCTGGTTTGGAAACTATTGGTTCAGGGAACCATTTCCTTTGCCCGTTCACTCCTCTTTCTTCACTGCAGCCTATCTAGAATTTCTTTTGTTTTCCTTTAGCGTTAATTAGTCCCCACCTTACTCATTTTTCTTTTCAGTTATATTTTTGCGAGGGATCACGGAAATGTGAAAAAAGTTGTTGGATGAAAGTTTTGACCTGAGGCGGAGATCAGCTCAACTACATTGATTACAGTGAGCTGTGACAGTGAATTAATGGTGGAGAAGATCATAAGCCTCAAATTACAGAGAGCGTGATAGTTGCTGACATTTTCTATTAATATCCTTATTCTGCTTCGTTTTGGATGGTTAATTTGAGCATTGCTTAAAACATTCATCTAATTAAAGTGGTTGTCGCATGAGTGCACCTGCACTGGAGCAACTACAGGACGCAATGTCACATATACCGCATGTTGAAAGAAAAAGACCTGAGGAAGGAACAAATGACCAGTTCTGAATCAGTAAAACCTCACGTATGTAGGTCATCTTTAAGTCATGGACGCGAATCTAATACTTTTATTACTCTTCTTAACCTAATAGTGAAATATGACATTACTGCGTGAACGGCGTGTGCCTTTTTAAAGGACATTTCGATCCTGAAACGGACGATGAATCTGTATTTCAATATCTCTTCTAGGAATCTGTTTCAGTTGATACCTTGTAGTTTATATCCACTACTATGAGATTCAGGGCCTCTGTAACACGGTTTTTTCACAATAACTTTTTATCTATGCATTTCATAAATATAACGCTCACTCAGAATACACATTATGTCTACAAATAAATTTTGACTGTATTCTGCATTACGTAGGTTGAATAAATTTGGTACTTATAATGTAAAAGTGACATTTTTTGAAGACGGGCCAACTTACTCAGAGAAAAAGGTTTCGAACGCACTCGTTACGTAACTTATGACAGCATTTCTTCCCTCCTTACACTACGGAGGATTGGGTATACGTAACGAAGGCTAGACCTCTGGCAACAGTGACATAAAAATTTAAATACAAGCAAAGCAGTACACCTTTATGAACTCTGAAACCTCTCCACTGATAATTGTCATAATGAACAAACCAACAAAATATGTTAATAAATACAAAAACACTTCGATTATTAGTCTAACTCCCAAAATAAGTGTCCTAAGAAATTAGTCTACTTTATAGATCACAATCAGATTGACAAGATGTAGGGAATAGTTGGTAACTTTCAAAAACATAGTAGACAGGCTTGATTTGATAACTGCTATATCCAATGTCAAGCAATTTTTATTTATTGGCTATCTACCTGTTTACTGAAAAAAAAAATAGCCGGTACCGTATTGTGGCTTTAAACCTTCACCAATAATTATCGTCA
>NC_061109.1:29295070-29307570 GCF_015104395.2 Macrobrachium nipponense
AGTTAGTGCTTAAGCTAATTAAAGACTTAAAAATTCATAATTCCTTTTGCTAGTTCTACGACGATTCTGGTTCTATACATACATACATACATACATACATACATACATACATACATACATACATACATACATACATACATACATACATACATATTGATAACTTTTGTAGACTGATATTTTTCATGAGGTGCAAAACATCAAAGCATATCGGGAAATTGTGAATAGTATAACCGTACAGCTTTAAGACCATTGTTGAATGTAGCGAATTGAGTTATGACGTAGCGGACGCATATGAAATACTAATGAGGCCATTAACCTCTGGAAAACTGGAAATGGACAGTACATGCCGATTATTACACGCAAAAACTCGAATTTCTTCACAGTTCTGTCATATTAGGTTCAAGTCCATGTGATTTGAGCAATACGCGTAACGGTTTTGGGGGAAATTGTAGCAGCATTCATTTCCGTTTCTCTCTCTCTCTCTCTCTCTCTCTCTCTCTCTCTCTCTCTCTCTCTCTTAATCTGTCTTCGTGCTATAACTTTCCTAGCAAAGGTGTTGGCAAAATAATGACCGGTTGCTCCTCCAAAGTGTATATTGCTATAATTAAATTGTCAAATGAAAGCCTTACTTCTGCAAAGCTAGAATAATGTTGTTGCATGGTGGGTCTGCACTGCAATACTGAGCAAGGCAGTTACTTTGCATAGAGATTATATCGATGGCGATTCGATGGTTCGTGGAGCACCACGATCATCCTCTGCTTTGGTTAACTGATGCTTCCGGGCCGAAATTGCTTTCATCGTAAACTAAGTTTCATGCCAGTGCAGCGGTGTATTCGTGTCTAATGAAATTTTATTCCCTTTTGTTTTTAGTGATACTAGTGATTGGTACGATTATGGCTAACTTCAACTTTAAATAAAATAAAAACGACTGAGTCTAGAAGGATACAATTTGGTATGTTTGATGATTTGAGAGTGGATGATCAACATATCAATGGGCAACACTCTAGCCTCATTCATTTTCAAGATCTGAGGCGGACAATAAAAGTGCGGACAAAAAAATTGCGGACGGACAGAAAAATCCATCTCAATAGTTTTCTTTTACAGAAAACTTAAAAAACGATTACACTGCCCCAGCTGATGGCACACTAACCATCAATTGCAAAGAATAAGAGATGGATTGTCGTCTATGGAAGAGTGTGCAACATCGAACCAAGCATGAACTTGCTATCGATTATCTCTTTATTAATAGGATCTATCTAAACGGTTGTGAGATTTTGTGTTATGATAATTTGCAACAAAGGAAAAAAAAAAAACTCACGGATTTGTAAACTTAAGGAGTTAGGATATTTTTCGTGTTTTATAATGAGCTAGTTATGATAGATTGTATTTGCTTAATTTTTTTTTTCAAAGCGTCTCCTCTTTGAATATCAATTTGGTGCATTAAGTCTTTCAAAATATATTCTCGGAATCTTGAATGTGTCAAATGATATATTAGTGTATACTGTTTTCAAAGAATATTGTGCGCTTTTTTTTTATTTCATTAATCTTTAAATTCCCTCTCCTCTCTCTCTCTCTCTCTCTCTTCTCTCTCTCTCTCTCTCTCCCCGAGAATAATCAAAAGATAAATGTGATACAAATGAAATGATAACCGAAGCAAAGGAAAATCATGAAGTATGAATGTTCTGGATCAGTCACATTCCAGATTGCAAACAATGATTGTGCAAACATTCTTGGGAGCAAGACTCATCAAGTGAGACTAAAATGAAACTCGTACTCTTGGCTAGACACGAGCTAGCCATCCATTGCAAAGTACACCGAGAAGGAAAAAGAAAAGATGAATGAGAAACATAGATCTTCCGAATATTTACAACTTAGACCCTTTACACCCTGAAGTGGAGGTGAGAGTTGTAAACGATTGATGGACTTTGCCAAAGGTAAAGAAAATCGTACGCTCGAAATATAAACAAAGTTCCATCCCGGTTGTTCAAAAAGGGAACTATGTTTTGGCTATTTATGACCTCGGGGTTGGGGTAAAGGCACGCGGCCTAAAATGTCTTTCTCCTCTAAATGGTGAAGCTGAAGTTATGCGAGATGAAGTTTTTGCTGGTTTCGTAATTTGCTGAATGTTTCATTACTTGCGCTCGTTGCAGCCGCGCAAGCGTGCTGTGCTGGTTCAGATCGCTTTCGCATGAAGAGATATGATGACTCCAAAATGAATTTAGAGTGAATTTCATCCAACCCTTGCGTAAATACTGCAGTATAAATGGAATCTGCTCTTTCTAGTGAGCATTTACACCCACTGGGTTTTTTGTCATTCTTCCCACAGTTAACTAGTCTAGCAGTCCAAGTATTAGCTGATAAAGGATATTCCAACAAGTACGTAGTCCTATTGATTGAAGGAAGTCAGAGATCTACCGCAGGTCTGTTATGCACATTTTTCCAGTATTCATTATTCATTTAATAAGGACCAGGACTTTCATCAATTGGCCTAATTTGCATCAATCAATCAGCCACCGTTTCGTATTCAGCCCATTCCTTAACCTCGTTGTTGTTATAGTCTACTACGATAGGGCGAAAAGTTCTTGGTCTTTATTGACTTAATGACTGATTATATCTATTAAACCTGGGGTCCCAACGTCTTGGTTATTGGCGCCGTAATAGTAAATTAAAATGGAAAGTTAGAAATAACGTTTAGAAAGAATTTCATATAAAAATATATACATATGTGTATGTATATGATTTGTTTGTTCGAATATATTATCAACACATATATGCTTTTTATGTATAGGTTTTAAGGTAGAAAAACACACACATCCCCTCGACTGTCTTTTCTTCGAAAGATAGTGTTACCATAACTATCGGGCAAATGTTATTCAGTCGTCGTTACTATTATTATTATTATTATACTATTATTATTACTATTGCTATAACAGCAATAAAATAATAATAATAATAATAATAATAATATAATAATAATAATAATAATAATAATAATAATAATAATAATAATAATAATAATAATAGCAGAACTGATGGGGATTCGAACACCAACACCACCAGCACAACCAACCCAACAGAAACCAAAACAGCAACCTCCTTGGAAAAGGCGCCTGGAAAAGCAAATCATCGTGATGAGATCTGACTTGAGTAAACTGAAAGAGATGGCAGAAAAAAGGCTAAGAAGCAAGAAAACAAGGGAGGAACTCAACGAGAAATACAAAGTACAAGAGAGGGGACTAAACAACACAATAGAAGATGTAAAACAGAGGCTTAAGGCCAAAGCACATAAGATCCAACGGTACATGAACAGGAATAAGGGATACCAACAGAACAAACTATTCGGAACCAACCAGAAAAGACTATACATCCAACTAAGAGGGGAAGACAACCACCAAGAAATTCTTGAGGCCGAATCAAGTAAGAGACTCTGGGAAAACATCTGGAGCAATCCGGTATCACACAACAAACATGCAACATGGCTCCAGGAAGTCAAGGAAGAAGAAACAGGGAGAATAAAACAAAGATTCACAGAGATCACGACAGACACAGTCAGACACCAACTAAAGAAAATGCCAAACTGGAAAGCCCAGGTCCCGATGAAGTCCATGGATACTGGCTCAAAAACTTCAAGGCCCTACACCCACGAATAGCTGAACAACTCCAGCATTGTATCTCAAATCACCAAGCACCCAAAGGATGACCACAGGAAGAGCATCCTTAGTACAAAAAGACAAGAGTAAGGGAAATATAGCCAGTAAACTTACAGGCGTATCACCTGCCTACCAATAATGTGGAAGTTACTAACAGTATCATCAGCGAATAAAGGCTATACAGCTACCCTAGAGGAGTACAAAACACCCATCCACCCCCACCAACAGAAAGGCTGCAGAAGGAAGTGTAGGGGCACAAAAGACCAGCTCCTGATAGACAAAATGGTAATGAAGAACAGTAAGAGAAGGAAAACCAACCTAAGCATGGCATGGATAGACTATAAGAAAGCCTTCTACATGATGGCACACACATGGCTAATAGAATGCCTGAAAATATATGGGGCAGAGGAACACACCATCAGCTTCCTCAAAAATACAATGCGCCACTGGAATACAATACTTACAAGCTCTAGAATAAGACTAGCAGAGGTTAATAACAGGAGAGGGATCTTCCAGGGCGACTCACTGTCCCCACTACTCTTCGTAGTAGCCATGATTCCCATGACAAAAGTCCTGCAGAAGATGGATGCTGGTTACCAACTCAAGAAAAGAGGCAACAGAATTAACCATCTGATGTTCATGGACGACATCAAGCTGTATGGTAAGAGCATCAAGGAAACAGATACCCTAATCCAGACTGTAAGGATTGTATCTGGGGACATCAGGATGAAGTTTGGAATAGAAAAATGTGCCTTATTCAACATACAAAAGGGCAAAATAACAAGGACTAAGTCACTAAAGGGATAAAGCTACCAGATGGGAGCAACATCAAACACATAGATGAGACAAGATACAAATACTTGGGAATAATGGAAGGAGGGGATATAACACACCAAGAGATGAAGGACACGATCAGGAAAGAATATATGCAGAGACTCAAGGCGAAACTCAAGTCAAAACTCAAAGCCGGAAATATGATAAAAGCCATAAACACATGGACAGTGCCAGTAATCAGATATAGTGCAGGAATAGTGGAATGGACGAAGGCAGAACTCCGCAACATAGACCAGAAAACTAGGAAACATATGACAATACAGAAAGCACTACACCCAAGAGCAAATACGGACAGACTATACATAACACAAAAGGAAGGAGGGAGAGGACTACTAAGTATAGAGGACTGCGTCAACATCGAGAACAGAGCGCTGGGGCAATATCTGATGAAAACCAGTGAAGACGAGTGGCTCAAAAGTGCATGGGAAGAAGGACTGATAAAAGTAGACAAAGACCCAGAAATATACAGAGACAGGAGAATAACAAACAGAACAGAGGAATGGCACAACAAACCAATGCATGGACAATACATGAGACAGACTAAAGAACTGGCCAGCGATGACACTTGGCAATGGCTACAGAGGGGAGAGCTCAAGAAGGAAACTGAAGGAATGATAACAGTGGCACAAGATCAGGCCCTAAGAACCAGATATATCCAAAGAAAGATAGATGAAAATAACATCTCTCCCATATGTAGGAAGTGCAATACGAAACATGAGACCATAAACCACATAGAAAGCGAATGTCTGGCACTTGCACAGAACCAGTACAAAAAGAGGCATGATTCAGTGGCAAAAGCCCTCCACTGGAGCCTGTGCAAGAAACACCAGCTACCTTACAGTAATAAGTGGTATGAGCACCAACCTGAAGGAGTGATAGAAAAACGATCAGGCAAAGATTTTCTGGGACTTATTGGTAATTCAGAAACAGATTAGGGTGATATGTGCAAATAGACCAGACGTGATGTGATTGACAAAGTCAAGAAGAAAGTATCACTCATTGATGTCGCAATACCATGGGACACCAGAGTTGAAGAGAAAGAAAGGGAAAAAATGGACAAGTATCAAGATCTGAAAATAGAAATAAGAAGGATATGGCATATGTACCCATAATCATAGGAACACTAGGCCCGATCCCAAGATCCCTGAAAAGGACTCTGGAAAACGTAGAGGCTTAAGTAGCTCCAGGACTCATGCAGAAGAGTGTGATCCTAGAAACGGCGAACATAGTAAGAAGAGTGATGGACTCCCAAGGAGGCAGGATGCAACCCGTAACCCCACACTATAAATACCACCCCACCCAGTCGAATTGGAGGGCTGTGATAGAGCAAACAAAAAAAAAAAAAAAAAAAAAAAAAAAACATATAATATAATAATAATAACTAATAATAATAATAATAATAATAATAATAATAATAATAATATATTAGTTATTATTATTATTATTATTATTATTATTTTTTTATTATTATTACTATTTTTTTTTTTATTTTTTTTTGCTCTATCACAGTCCTCCAATTCGACTGGGTGGTATTTATAGTGTGGGGTTCCGGGTTGCATCCTGCCTCCTTAGGAGTCCATCACTTTTCTTACTATGTGCGCCGTTTCTTGGATCACACTCTTCTGCATGAGTCCTGGTGCTACTTCAGCGTCTAGTTTTTCTAGATTCCTTTTCAGGGATCTTGGGATCGTGCCTAGTGCTCCTATGATTATGGGTACAATTTCCACTGGCATATCCCATATCCTTCTTATTTCTATTTTCAGATCTTGATACTTATCCATTTTTTCCCTCTTTCTCTTCAACTCTGGTGTCCCATGGTACTGCGACATCAATGAGTGATACTTTCTTCTTGACTTTGTCAATCAACGTCACGTCTGGTTTATTTGCACGTATCACCCTATCCGTTCTGATACCATAGTCCCGGAGGATCTTTGCCTGATCGTTTTCTATCACTCCCTCAGGTTGGTGCTCGTACCACTTATTACTGAAAGGTAGCTGATGTTTCTTGCACAGGCTCCAGTGGAGGGGGCTTTTGCCACTAAATCATGCCTCTTTTTGTCACTGGTTCTGCGCAAGTGCCGGGCATTCGCTTGCTATGTGGTTTATGTTTCATTTTTCGTATGCACTTCCTACATATGGGAGAGATATTATTTCCGTCTATCGTTCTTTGAACATATCTGGTTCTTAGGGCCTGATCTTGTGCCGCTGTTATCATTCCTTCAGTTTTCTTTCTTTAGCTCTCCCCTCTGTAGCCATTGCCATGTGTCATCGCTGGCTAGTTCTTTAGTCTGTCTCATGTATTGTCCGTGCATTGGTGGTTTGTTGTGCCAGTCCTCTGTTCTGTCTGTCATTCTCCTGTCTCTGTATATTTCTGGGTCTTCATCTACTTTTATTAGCCCTTCTTCCCATGCACTCTTTAACCACTCGTCTTCACTGGTTTTCAGATATTGCCCCAGTGCTCTGTTCTCGATGTCGACGCAGTCCTCTATACTTAGTAGTCCTCTCCCTCCTTCCTTTCGTCTGTCCGTATTTGCTCTTGGGTGTAGTGCTTTGTGTATTGTCATATGTTTCCTGGTTTTCTGATCTATGCTGCGGAGTTCTGCCTTCGTCCATTCCACTATTCCTGCGCTGTATCTGATTACTGGCACTGCCCATGTGTTTATGGCTTTTATCATATTTCCGGCGTTGAGTTTTGACTTGAGTATCGCCTTGAGTCTCTGCACATATTCTTTCCTGATGGTGTCCTTCATCTCTTTGAGTTTTATATCCCCTCCTTCCATTATTTCCAGGTATTTGTATCCTGTCTCATCTATGTGTTTGATATTGCTCCCATCTGGTAGCTTTATCCCTTCAGTTCTCGTTACTTTGCCTTTTTGTATGTTGACTAATACGCATTTTTCTATTCCAAACTCCATCCTGATGTCCCCAGATACAATCCTTACAGTCTGGATTAGGGTATATATTTCCTTGATGCTCTTACTATTATCATTATTATTACTATTATTATTATTATTATTATTATTATTATTATTATTATTATTATTATTATTATTATTATTATTATAAAAAAATACTCACAGTAGCACGAATCGTGAAATGTAGACACAAATCCACAGTAATATATATGTATACATATATTTAAAGATAAATCTGCACAGAAAGCTTTCGGGGAACTGTTCGATGAATCTTGTCAAAAGGGGAATCGAGCAGTTTCCGGAAAGCTTTCTGTGCAGAATTATCTATAAATGTACATAATACATAGCTGGGACGTGTTTTCCATTATCATCATCATTGCAAACGAGTAAACACATGACGATCTACAAAGAACAGGTCATTGGCTACGCTTCTAGAAAGTATGCCATCGACATCCCCAGATAGCACTGAAGGAGCACACCCCTCGTAAATGACTTGTCTGTTGTTTTACTAGCTAAGAGGAGGTTGTGTCGTGACGGGGCAGTGGAGGGAATATGACGGAGGTCAATGCTCTAATGAGGTTGCGGGGTGAGGGAGGAGATCTTTTGGCCATAGTACCTGTAGCAGTTTAGTACTACTTTTATGGTTGATGGCCCACTCTTACGGCCCTGAAGAAAGAGAGAGAGAGAGAGAGAGACTATTCTACTTCTAGACTTGAGGTTTCCAGGCAAGATTGGTGTTTGTAAAATCAAACAAATTAGATCATCATTCTCATGTCGTAACCGATAGATATGCACACACAAATACACACACAAACGCGCACACATACACGCACACATATATTTGTGTGTGTCTGTATTTATATGATAAACGTATTTTAAATTGAAAGATAAGTGAGGCTCGTGCCGTTATAGGACGTTATGTACGACTTGGAAAAACCTAAGTGTGTCAGGAGTTTCATGGAATTATGTGGGAAAAGCTCTTGACGATATAAGATTCCACGTTCCTGGAAGGTTATGTTTCCATTGTTATAGAAACGTAGATTGATAGATGGATAGATAGATAATGATAGATAGATGGATAGATAGATAATGATAGATAGAAGGTAGATAGATAAATGGATTGATAGATAATGAAAACGAAGAAGGTAAGTATATATAGATGATTTATAGATTGACAGATAATGAAAAAGGTATATCTTAGTTTACCAGACCACTGAGCTGATCAACGCCTCTTCTAGGGCTGGCTCGAAGGATTAGATATTTTTACGTGGCTAGGAACCAATTGGTCACCTAGCAACGGGACCTACAGTTTATTGTGGGATCCGAACCACATTCTATCGAGAAATGAATTTCTATCACTCTGATTTCGCGCTGGCCGAGCCGAGAATCTAATTACGAACCACCGAATTGCTAGCCGAGCGCGAAAAACACTCGTCCAAGAAGGAACCCGAATAGGTAATGAAAACGAAAAAGGTAGATAGATAGATAATGAAAACGAAGAAGGTAGGTAGATAAAAGGATAATTAGATAGATAGATAGATAACGAGAACGAAGAAGGTAGGTAGATAGACGGAATTGTATTAAGATCCGAACATCGGGATCTGTGAAACAGAGAGATGAATATTCTCCTGCACAATTATTACAGAAATACTCCGTTGTACATTGTCTACAAAAATTGATTATTCCTTAAACTGTCAGGGTAAATATAAGATCTATAGAGAAACCATACTTCCTTATTAGCAAAATCTTTTAGAAAATCATAGTTCGCATTATACTTACGGTAATACTGCGTCTTTGTCTGAAAACCAACCAGAATTATTCCAAAGAAAAGTACTAAACTAAAGCCCAAGTCGTGATTTCCGTATCCCTTAGAAACGTGAGAGGCGATGAACCAGCACAAAGTCCTTGAAGCGGATGATCTGATAGGTAAAAGAAATGGCGGCTGGTTTCCGCTCAATCCTTGCCGTATGGAAATCTTTTCGTGATCTCAAAGGAGACTGCCATCTTCATTTTTGTCCTTTTCTTTAACAGGTTGTCCACGGACTTCTAGAGTCGAAATACTAAATAAATTTCACCGGCTGTCTTGAAAGGAAAACATATTTCATGTTTTTAGCAGATTGTCCTAGGCCAAAACAAAATATGTTTCACCGTTCATGCTCATATTTCTTTGAAGTTTTACCAGAAAATGTTCGAAAAATATTTCTTATAACAAATTCACGTTTGAACGATGAATTGCAACAAATTTCTTACGTATAGTTGCGAAAACTAATGAATTTTTGGGAATTATATATATATATATATATATATATATATATATATATATATATATAGTATATATATATATATATATATATATGTATATATATATATATATATATATATATATATATATATATATATATATATATATATATAATATATATATATATATGTATATATATATATATATATATATATATATATATATATATATATATATATATATATATATGTGTGTATAACGGTAGGGACACCAAGGCCAAAAACCGGAACAGCAATTTGCACAACTTTATTGGGACATGCTTCGAGTAGTACTATCACTCGTTATCAACCTACTAAATTAAAATGAATATCATTATAAGTCTTGTAATCAAATTCACAATAATGCAGCAAAATGACATTTAGAAAATGATAAGAGTACGTTAAAATAGACGGCTAATATTAAAAAAAGCTTTTAAGAATGGCTAAATGAAACAGTTGAGTAAATAAAATAAAATAAAATAAAGCAGAATGTAAAATAATTTAGAAAATTTCTTTAAAATTAAAAACCCTATACCAACAAGCCTTCAGTCTAATCTGATCTATAAATGGCAGTGCAGTGGTTGTGATGCCACGTACGTTGGAAAACCTACCAGATCAGCTTCGATCAGATAGTTTGAGTACCTTGGTAGGTCATTTCGTACAGGCAATTATCTTTCAAGACCTAGTTACAGTGCAATTAGAAAACACAGCGAGAAGACTGATCACCCTTCACATATTGATGATTTTTCTGTTTTAACCTCTGCTCAGTTTGCAACAGACCTCGACATTTTAGAAGTTTTATATTCTGTCAGGATAAAGCCTCCTTTGGCTAGAAATGTCGCGGTAACCTCACTTTTGTGTTTTTAGTCTGCATCCTGCTGGTTTGTATATTGACTTAGTGTTTACTGTTCCTTTTGTACCATCCGTTTTTGTGAATTAAATGTGCATCCTGCTCTATTTTATTTTATTTACTCAATTGTTTCAGTTAGCCATTAAATTTTTTTTTAAATATTAGCCATCTTTGAACGTGCTCTTTTCATTTTTTTTACATGTCATTTGCTGCATTATTGTGAAATGGATTACAAGAATTTTAATGTCAATCATTTTAATTTTGTAGGTTGATAACGAGTGATAGTACTATTCGAAACATGTCCCAATAAAGTTGTACAAAATGCTGTTCCGGGTTTTGGCCTTGTTGTCCTTACTGATATGTAGATAGCGCTTCCCTGCTGGTGTGTATCAATTGCTATATATTAAATATTTATTCAAATATTGAGAGAGAGAGAGAGAGAGAGAGAGAGAGAGAGAGAGAGAGAGAGAGAGAGAGGCCAAGGTATATTACTCACCATGGATACTATGGCGTGATAAATAGGAGAATCTTAATATGCAAATAACCATACCAGATTCTTCAAAATAGTTCATCATCAATGCTAAGTATATAATCGTAAATTATGATCCGGTATAAACTTCATCAATCATCCTGTTCTCACAGTAGTGCTCAACCCAGTTCACAGAGCAAACCTTTATGAGTTAATAATTTGGGGAGAGTCCCAATATCATCGTAAAGGATACAATTTCCCAAGTGACAATATGAGTGTAATATAAATGATATATATATATATATATATATATATATATTAGATATATATATTTAAAAATATATATATATGTATATATATGAAAAATATATATATATAATATATATATATATATATATATATATATATTTGTAGGGTTGTGTATATCTATATATACTATAATATTATATCATATACACATATGTATATATATATATATAAATATATATATATAATATATATATATATATATATATATATATGGTTGTATGGTTGTGTATATATATATATATTATATATATATATATATATATATATATATATAGATTATATATATATATATTTGTATGTGTGTGTGTGTGTGTGTTACCACTTAGAAAATTGCATCCTTTACAATGTAATTGCGACTCACTCCAAAAACCTTGCAAATTATTAAATAAATAGGTTTGCTTTGTGATGTGGGTTGACCCCTGTTGTGAGGGTAATTTAAAAAGTTTACACTAGAAAATACCATTGAAATGGCAAGTATAATTTGCAAATACACTTACCTTTCCTTATGTAAATGAAGATTCTCCCAACTTGTCACCGGCCTGCGTTTTGAAATTTTGTTTCTGTTGTCATATTTTTTTTCATCTGAATTCAAGTAATCTGGTTATGCTGAATTTAAAAAATGATAATAGTTTTGGTCAATCAGCTGAGATTATCGAATTAGACTGAAAATTGTTAAAACAATGTTTTAATTCAAAATGCTGATTGTTATAAGATCAGGTAAAAATGTTATAATATTGTTTTGATTAACATTGAAAATATGCAGTGCAGAAGAAAAGACCTTTTCAATTGTTTTCTCTAGTGTTTTGCACCAAGCAAGTCCCGCTTCAGACACCAACAGTAATCTGCTAACATGTGTTGATGTCCCATCGTGCCTGTTGCCTATCTTCCATAGTGGGAATGTCTTGGTGGAACCTTTCACCTTGTTCTTAGCTGTACAAGAAAATAATCCAGATGCGATCTTAGAAAATGCACTTTTACTGACATACGTGCTCCCAGGGCCTTAAAACTCTGCACCAGTTCTTGAACACGTATTCTGAACTTCTTTTGTTTCCAAGGAAATTGTTCACAACTAGTTTCAAGGGTTGCCATGCATTCCTTTCTGTTTCACTCATTGCTCTGTCGATCTGTTCATCCTTCGTTAGGCTTCTAATCTGAGGGTGAAAAACTGCCTTCATTCAATTTTGCATCACTGA
>NC_061109.1:29312570-29337570 GCF_015104395.2 Macrobrachium nipponense
CAATATCATTTCCTCTACTACTGCGCCCCTGCCTTTACGTCTCTCCTACCCACATCTCGCCCCGTAGCAGTAAACACCCCCTCCCTAATGCGATCTCCTTCCACCTTGATCTTACCTATAGGGACCCCCATTTTCAATGTTTCTTGTTTATCGTTGTAATGAATCTCTCTCTCTCTCTCTCTCTCTCTCTCTCTCTCTCATAAATGCTATGGAAGAGGTCGTGTAAATTTAGCTCGTGTATTAAAGGAAAAAACTCTGTCGTATGCACAAAGCCTCTCAGATGACACAAATGCGCTTTGCACTAAGTGATCCATAATCCATCCATGAGTGAGTTAAGTGGCAGCGCTCACGAACGCATGCAATAGATGGCATGTGGACGCTCACAACAGCCTGGAAGAGCACGAAGTGTTCTGAATTCAACCTAGAATAACGGTTGGACAGATGGTACAACAGGTACGAAAGTAATTCGGGATCATTTTAGATATAGTGGAACGAAGAAGAAATTGATATTATTAAAAATGTATCTAGTAACGAACTTTAGGAATGCTATTTTTTTCTTACTGCGTCGAATTGTCATTGAAGTAATTTTGTACGTACCTTAACATCTCTTGATAATTTCGTTTGTCAGCACTTTTTGATGGTCTAAGACCAGTGTTTCTTAAACTTTCTTGTGCAGTGGACCCCTTTTATGAAAATTACTCATGATGCGGACCCCTTACTATGATAATTTCCCTCTTGGGATTAAAAGTGTTTTTATAATACACAGTACTAGAATTGCCGCTGAATTATTTATTAATGGCGAATCTTTAACATAAATAATTTACATTTTACTCAAGATAACTTTCACAACATTATTAATTTTGCAATTTTTCACACAAGTTTTAGTGAACTTAACAACAACGCTTCCTTCTCACATTATCCTGAGGACCCCTTGGAACGTTCCACGGACCCCTTGAGGTCCGCGGACCACACCTTAAGAAACACTGGTCTATGCATATCACAATGGATAGAAAACTGAGTGAACACAAAGACAGACAAGACCAACTTCACATAGGTGCAAAAACAACCACATACATAAACACAAACAAGCTCACACACACACACACACACACACACACACACTCTTCCCAACACACTGTTCTATCATCGTCTCTTCATCCAATTCAGACCCAATATCGATCCCATCGAGGCAAAATAGTTGAAGCTTTCTCATGACAAATTTATCGCGTAGAGCCGAGCGAGGAAGGGGCCGTTGTTAGCAACCTCATTCCGAGATTTAGTACCGGAAACCCGTAGATTAAACCCTGTCCTAAGCCACACTATCAAGGTGAGAGGATTAAAGTTATATATGCATACGTATGCATGCATGTACATATACCTGTAATACCTGTACACACTCACGATATATATATATATATATATATATATATATATATATATATATATATATATATATATATATATATCCTGCATGTATATCTGATGGAAAATAGTCATCATTCGGATTTCGCTTACATGAAAGAGAGAGAGAGAGAGAGAGAGAGAGAGAGAGAGAGAGAGAGAGAAAGAGAGAGAGCATACTCTATGAAGATTTTTACTAAAGGCATTTTAAATCTAATCGAAGGCATTTTATAATTTCGTTAGGCATGTTAGAGTGAACGCAGCGGAGAACATGACTGAAAAGGAATTACTGGGATGATGCCATGAAAGCATGAGAGTCATAGGTGTCAGGATTTAAGCGATTCTGATTTCTTGAGAATACTTTTCTTTGTCCTAACCCGTACAAAAGAAAAAAATCATAGAACTAGTAGTTATTTACCTTTTGTGGCATTGTAAAGGAAATAAAATGCTAAGGCAATATAGCGAGGGCTTATATAACATCCTATGGAAAACATACTCATGGAGTACTGTCAAAGAGTTGATAAAGAAGTGCAAAATAAAGTAGAAGGAAAGACATGTCCTTTACGATGACCTGTCTTCAAGTACTCTCACTCGTTTCATAAGCAGATCAAATAACAAGAAGAAATATAGTTTTTAGAATGAAAAAACTCACAACCTATTGTAAAACTTTGATAAACAAATGGGCATCAAAAAAGCAAAGTAACCTTTTGAGACGACATATTTGTAAGCCTGTTTTTAACAGTTACTGAACAATATGAATAAAATCAGACAGACGATGAGCGATAATTTCGGAAATGCCACTGAAATTAAGGAAAAGTCAAAAGTAGGTCTTTGAAAGGCAAGATGAAATACGCGCAGTCGGTCGCATCTGGTTAATTAAGAGCAAATCAAGCTTCAAATGAAAATTAATAATAATAATAACTATCAGTGTCAGCCAATGCAAGCAGAAGCAGAAGGCAAGATGCATTTCTCTGGCCTTTACTGCACGGTAACCCGAGATGTCTCCAGCAGAGCTACCTCTCTGTCTGTCTTTGGAAAGAACGTTTGGGTCCCAATAATTCCAGCACGAGTTCCAGGACCGACTATCGCGTACAGATTGCCACAGACTGGGCTGCGCGCTGTATCAGAAATACACGTTTTAGCGCGTCTGAATACCAGCAATCAGAATTTGCATATCCCGTCACAAAAGCTTCAAAGAGAGTTTTGCTTTGACCGCTTGAAAGAGAATTTCTGGACGGGAAATCCCAATCCGAACGCCTGGCGATTCGATCTCAATGTTCAAAAGCCATTGGTATTTGGAAACGGTGTCGATAAAAACGAGCGAGGACTTTTTTTTTTAACAATAACCTCAGATGCCAATGTATATTGGTGATTAGGAGCACTTCGGAATCAATCCGAATATCTGCAGTTAGGGAGGTAAAGAGGTTATTCTGAAATAGATTTGCTGATATGGACAATTTGCTTACAAAGAGGAGAGTGAGCTGTGAAGGCAAATCTAAACCTTGGTTCTATTTCATTCAATTCACTAAAAAGCAGCTGTGACACTTCGATTTTAAAGTACTTAAAAAAAAAGAGTACTTTTCCAATCTTAACCTCTATTGTTATTTACTTCCTCTGTACGTGATAAAGAGGTTAGTGAAGGAAGGTCATGATGACCATTTAAGAAAGAGAATATGAAAAGGTTGTAATTTGATCTCAGATCTTACAAACGAAATGTGTGTAAAGTCAAAGAGTTGGATAATAAAATCCAACAATTATTTAAAGCGACATGTAATAATATATAATATATATATATATTATATATATATATATATATATATATATATATATATTATATATATACATTAAGAAATAGAGAATAAATGAAAAGGTTGTAATTTGATCTCAATTCTAAAACGAAATGTTAATTTAAAAGTCCAAATTTCCAAAATAAAGCGACATGTATAATACTATATAAATAAATTAATTATATCTATATATATATATAATATTATATATCAAGATATATAGTATATAGATATATATATCATTTAAGAAATAAGAGAATATGAAAAGGTTGTTTAATTGATCTCAAATTCTAAACGAAATGTATTTAGTCAAATTAAATTAATAAAGAGCCATTGTATATATATATATATATATATATCATATATATATATATATATATATATATATATATATCTATATATATTATATATATATATCATTTAAGAAATAAGAGAATATGAAATGGTTGTAATTTGATTCTCAATTCTCCAACGAAATGTTATTTAGTCATAGAGTGTGATAATAAAATCCAAATTATAAAGCGACATGTATATATATATATATATATATATATATATATATATTATATATATATATATATATAAATATGTATAAATTAATATATATATATACTATATAGATTATATATATACATTATATATATATATATATATATATATATATATATATATATATATATAATTATATAAACATAAACATGAAAATATTTTTGTAAAATTTTGAAGGCAAATAAAGACGCCACTATAAATAAATGAGTCATTGACATTCAGCGGTAAATTAATTCAGGAGCGCTTTGGGGGAAAGGCAGGAAAAGGGCGCAATATCAGCGTCGGTGACGTTAACAAATTTATCGTGGTTAAATTACCTTTCACAGACGGCAGCCATGAATATTGCACAAATGTTTTACCCCACCGATTAGCCAGAGGATGGAACGACAATATGAATAGTTATTGGGTTGTTTCGTTTTTTATGAAGCACTTAGATAATTGTATAGTTCTTCGAGATGGATGAAACTAAGATCGTCGATATTTTTAGCAACTGCGAGGTTTTTATCATGTTACACCTTTCAAGCCTTTTAATGTCAATTTCCGTTTCAGCGCTGAATAACCTCATAGGTCCCAGCGATTGGCCTTTGGCCTAAATTCTATATTCAGTTCAGCTAATAGTTCGCAAATGTAACTGACAAATCCCTAGGATGTCTGATGTACGAGGTCTGCGGAATTTATAGGTCTTACGCGAATGAACAACTGGTTTAAATGTCTTCCCCGTAACTGAACGTATCTGATTTCTTATCTTTAATATACGGATTTCAGAATGAGTTGAACATGAGCCGATATATTTGAATACTGTTCTGAGGAGTATACATTATATACTATTTTCGTGGTATTTTTGGTGTTTTCAACTCTTCTGGTATGTCATAAAAGGAAACCAATGTCTATACAATTACAGCTGTCGTAATTGAATTGAATATGGAGTTTAGGCCAAAGACCAAGCAGTGAGACCTATGAGGTCACTCAGCGCTGGAAAGGAAACTGACAGTAGGCAGGTCTGAAACGTGTAACAGGAGAAAAACTTCGCAGTTGCACTATGATATAACTGCTAAGAGGGGGTGGATAGCAGGACGGAAGAAAGAGACTATGAACGGAGATATAGTAAAAGGAATGAAAGGGTTTGGAGCTAGGGGCCGTGAGGTGCACTGACGGCACTACCCACTACAAGGCTACAGACATCGTAATGCTTAACAGCAAAACATGAAAAAAATTAATTTCACCTTCAACATTTCTTCCGTATCCTCCAACATTTCAGTTACGAGTGGAAATTAAAAAGCCATTATGAACTGTCTGTCTATCTCTCCTATTTTCAAATTAGTCTCCTACGGCGTTCTTTTTTTTTTTTTTTTTTTATTGACGTAAATGTAATTTCTCTCTACGTCTTTTACCAGAAACAAAACTGAATTTTCCCTCTTTATTAAATTTCATGTTTACTATCTATGAATAATCGCATTTTGTCTGCCAGACTGTCTGTATATCTTCTCGTTTGTACAAGCAGAACATTAGATTACCGTCTATTTTTATCCCTTTCTCTCTCTCTCTCTCTCTCTCTCTCTCTCTCTCTCTCTCTCTTCTTGATTTATTATTAACTATATGATTACTAGTTTAGCGTTTTTCTCAGCTGTATATTGGTAATGTCTTCCTTTCTGAGTTTCTCTTTTCACATTAGTTTCTCTCCTCCTCTTTTTCTCTCTACTTCAACGTCTCCCTGCCAAGATTTTTCTTACTCATAAATAATTTCTCGTTTTCTTTGCTCTTTCCTAACTAAATATTAATAATCTCTCTCTCTCTCTCTCTCTCTCTCTCTCTCTCTCTCTCTCTCTCTCTCTCTCTCTCTCCGGCGACGAAACCAGTGATGTTGGCACAGGGCGAGTGCTAGTAAGGTACATATTAAGTAGGGCTGGTGAGTGATTCGCCCTAATTAAATGAATAATGCATATTATTGCCTTGAGAGGTACACACGTGGTTACACGTTCATCGAATGAATGAATTCCAAGCTGTCCGGATGATGGAGTTTATCCTAATTTATTATTTAAATATTCTGTTTCATCCTCCGTAATTTGCATCTGCATTGTTTTCCTGATGCTTATCTTATCTCATTAATTATTTATTTTCAGTGATACAAAACCTTCCTATTTATATCTTCTATTATTTTTAGTACCTTATTGGCTATGTACTTTGCCATTTACATAGCTTGTTTCGTATATTCCTGGAAGATATTTATCGCATGCCATTGTCCAATCTTTCATTTTATTTACTTAATTAGCATCACAACGTATTCTGGCGCTTAAGTCGTATTTAGATCTTGTTTGTGGCAAACATCCAGAGGTTCCAAAAGAAACAGAGGTGAACATCACAATGCAATTTCCCAAATGAGCGTGTGGGCGAAATTTCCGCCAAAAGCAAACCTACAGAACTGTCTGCTCCAACGGTGCTGAGAGTTTAAATAATTACGAGGATCCTCCACAGAAACCCGAGCAAGGTAGGTAAAAATATCCCTGACAATGAATAGTACTTTAGACAATTGTGAATAATCTGCAATTAGAGTCTACTTACTTTTGGGGTATACTCTAGCCGACTTTTCTATCATTTTTTCTTCGGATGTTTCAAATGTGTGTTATGCTATATCATGATCTTTTCTTTACCCTCATCTTTGACTTCCATTTTATAAAATATCGCTGCTGTCTTTCTATCGAGGATTTATTATCATAGAGGACACCTCCTTTGCATATTGCGTTCTTATACATTATATTTTGCATGGGTTTGATTATCATTTTAATACCTTATACTCGTTCAAATTATCACTGTTGTCATTATTGGAAAATTGGTTTAAAGTTTGATAGCATTTTCCATTGATCTTATTATTATTGTAATATATATATAATCAATAATAATATATATATATATATATATATATATATATATATATATATACATATTATATTATACGTATATTATTTGGAATCCAATTGAAACAAGAAGCACTTAACCTATGTATTAAATACATATCTTTAAAATTTGCTCTTCTTTACTTTGTAAGGTTCGGAGATGAAAATACAAATGTAATAATGCATATGATGGTGACGTTGAATTTAGAGTAGTAAAAGAATGGCATAAGAGCATTTTTTTTAATGTAAAACTCAGGTATAATTCTTTAAACAGTTACAAAAGGAGTCGGGCGTTTTTGGTATCTGAAAGCAACAAGTTTAGTTAAGAAAAATTGGGAAATTTTAAAAAAACGAAAAGTTCCTAGGCAAAAGAGAAAAGTTTTACCAAAATAAAATATGCCTGCAAAGTGATTTCAATACTATCAAATAAAATAAAAAGAACTGGGTTCACAGTTAAAGATGATGTATTCCCAGGTGTACTTCCCATGTCAACAGAGAAGCAGCCATGCATATAATAGGTTACAGGGAATATGTGAAATTCAGTGATTCATCTACACTGTTTCGCCGTGTTTAGTACTAGCCTCTCGGGGAGTTAAATAAATTTCGCTGTGTTTAGTACTAGTCCTCGATGATTAAATGTTCCTAAGTGAATTGGTGATTTTCCATACGCTGTAGAGATTTCGTGAACTCCCTGGATTTCACATATTCCCGTAACACACACACAGACACATGCGCACACACAAGTGAGAGAGAGAGAGAGAGAGAGAGAGAGAGAGAGAGAGAGAGAGGAGACAAAGCTGTGGTGACTAGGGGTGATTTATTTGTTCTTCCATTTCCCCCTCAGTGGCAAGTCTCCTGGCCTCCGGTGAAAGTAAACGCGTTATCCTCTAAGTACACAAACTTTTTCATACGACGTCAAGATGCTAAGGAATTTTAAATCCCAGAGCCATATATAGATCCACGCGACGTAGGGCATCAAAGCTCACATTAAATTATGATGCTTTTTCCAATGTGGTTTTCCAGGTTTCAACATTTACGACTAAACTGCAGAGTATATTTTCTTCTGTTTTACCTAGAAGACTCTGTAGTGCCCCTCCTCTGTAAACACATAATTGAACTATGTTTTTGATTTGTGGTTCTTAGTTACAGGCTCGAGGGATCGTTTAAGAAAGGGCTGAAGCATGAGTACAAAGTTAGCAAGTGACCTTCCTTATTTTGGTATGATAAAAACAACAACATCAGCAACAACAATAACAACAACAACAACAATGGCAACAACAACAACAATAATAATAATAATAATTATTATAATAATTTTAGTTGGGAAAAACTCTCTATCACAAGAGTATATATAATGTTCTAAGAGGTCCACAACAATAAAAAAATGTTGCGAGTTCGTGTATAATTTAAAAACCCTTTACAAAGCTTTTGAACCTTTCTCTGGGTTCATCTTCAGTCCAGTTTTGGACTGACGATGAACCTAGGGAAGGGTTGGAAAATTTTGTAAAGGATTTTTAAATTATACACGAACTCGTAACATTTTTTATTATTGTGGACCTCTTAGAAGAAAATAATAATAATAATAATAATAATAATAATAATAATAATAATAATAATAATAATAATAATAATAATTAATAATCAATAATAATAATAATAATAATAAAAAGAACTGGCTCTCCCCAACAGAAAGAGAAGAACTGGAAAGGGAAGTGTCACGAACTGAGAGACGATGCCACAGAAGACGACAGGGATGATGAGGTATCAAACAACGACACACGAAGAAACACCGACGAAGTAACAGAGAGGACGGAATGGGTAGAAAAGATTAGACAATTGATGGAGCCAGATACAGAGAGAATAAAGATCCCCTCCATGAAAGCCTACAACACCAACAAATTAAGGGAGAAAGCAAGCGAGGTCAATGAAATAATGGGCATAATACACACCACCAGTATCACAGAAACATATAACTTGACATATGCAGGAGCAAGATTAGTAGCAGAACTGATGGAGATTCGAACACCAACACCACCAGCACAACCAACCCAACAGAAACCAAAACCGCAACTTCCTTGGAAAAGGCGCCTGGAAAAGCAAATCATGGTGATGAGATCTGACTTGAGTAAACTGAAAGAGATGGCAGAAAAAAGGCTAAGAAGCAAAAAAAAAAAAAAAAAAAAAAAACAAGGGAGGAACTCAACGAGAAATACAAAGTACAAGCGAGGGGACTAAACAACACAATAGAAGATGTAAAACAGAGGCTTAAGGCCAAAGCACATAAGATTCAACGGTACATGAACAGGAATAAGGGATACCAACAGAACAAACTATTCGGAACCAACCAGAAAAGATTATACAGCCAACTAAGAGGGGAAGACAACCACCAAGAAATTCCTGAAGCCGAACCAAGTGAGAGACTCTGGGAAAACATATGGAGCAATCCGGTATCACACAACAAACATGCAACATGGCTCCAGGAAGTCAAGGAAGAAGAAACAGGGAGAATAAAACAAAGATTCACAGAGATCAATCCGGTATCACACAACAAACATGCAACATGGCTCCAGGAAGTCAAGGAAGAAGAAACAGGGAGAATAAAACAAAGATTCACAGAGATCATGACAGACACAGTCAGACACCAACTAAAGAAAATGCCAAACTGGAAAGCCCCAGGTCCCAATGAAGTCCATGGATACTGGCTCAAAAACCTCAAGGCCCTACACCCAAGAATAGCAGAACAACTCTAGCATTGTATCTCAAATCACCATGCACCCAAATGGATGACCACAGGAAGAACATCCTTAGTACAAAAAGACAAGAGTAAAGGAAATATAGCCAATAACTACAGGCCTATCACCTGCCTACAAATAATGTGGAAGTTACTAACAGGTATCATCAGTGAAAGGCTATACAACTACCTAGAGGAGACAAACACCATCCCCCACCAACAGAAAGGCTGCAGAAGGAAGTGTAGGGGCACAAAAGACCAGCTCCTGATAGACAAAATGGTAATGAAGAACAGTAGAAGAAGGAAAACCAACCTAAGCATGGCATGGATAGACTATAAGAAAGCCTTCGACATGATACCACACAAATGGCTAATAGAATGCCTGGAAATACATGGGGCAGAGGAAAACACCATCAGCTTCCTCAAAAATACAATGCGCAACTGGAATACAATACTTACAAGCTCTGGAATAAGACTAGCAGAGGTTAATATCAGGAGAGGGATCTTCCAGGGCGATTCACTGTCCCCACTACTCTTCGTAGCCATGATTCCCATGACAAAAGTACTGCAAAAGTTGGATGCCGGGTACCAACTCAAGAAAAGAGGCAACAGAATTAACCATCTGATGTTTATGGACGACATCAAGCTGTATGGTAAGAGCATCAAGGAAATAGATACCCTAATCCAGACTGTTAGGATTGTATCTGGGGACATCAGGATGGAGTTTGGAATAGAAAAATGCGCCTTAGTCAACATACAAAAAGGCAAAGTAACGAGAACTGAAGGGATAAAGCTACCAGATGGGAGCACCATCAAACACATAGATGAGACAGGATACAAATACCTGGGAATAATGGAAGGAGGGGATATAAAACACCAAGAGATGAAGGACACGATCAGGAAAGAATATATGCAGAGACTCAAGGCGATACTCAAGTCAAAAGTCAACACCGGAAATATAATAAAAGCCATAAACACATGGGCAGTGCCAGTAATCAGATACAGCGCAGGAATAGTGGAATGGACGAAGGCAGAACTCTGCAGCATAGATCAGAAAACCAGGAAACATATGACAATACACAAAGCATTACACCCAAGAGCAAATACAGACAGACTATACATAACACGAAAGGAAGGAGGGAGAGGACTACTAAGTATAGAGGACTGCGTCAACATCGAGAACAGAGCACTGGGGAAATATCTAAAAACCAGTGAAGACGAGTGGCTAAAGAGTGCATGGGAAGAAAGACTAATAAAAGTAGACGAAGACCCAGAAATATACAGAGACAGGAGAATGACAGACACAACAGAGGACTGGCACAACAAACCACTGCACGGACAATACATGAGACAGACTAAAGAACTAGCCAGCGATGACACATGGCAATGGCTACAGAGGGGAGAGCTCAAGAAGGAAACTGAAGGAATGATAACAGCGACACAAGATCAGGCCCTAAGAACCAGATATGTTCAAAGAACGATAGACGGAAATAACATCTCTCCCATATGTAGGAAGTGCAATACGATAAATGAAACCATAAACCACATAGCAAGCGAATGTCTGGCACTTGCACAGAACCAGTACAAAAAGAGGCATGATTAAGTGGCAAAAGCCAACCACTGGAGCCTGTGCAAGAAACACCAGCTACCTTGCAGTAATAAGTGGTACGAGCACCAACCTGAGGGAGTGATAGAAAACGATCAGGCAAAGATCCTCCGGGACTATGGTATCAGAACGGATAAGGTGATATGTGCAAATAGACCAGACGTGACGTTGATTGACAAAGTCAAGAAGAAAGTATCACTCATTGATGTCGCAATACCATGGGACACCAGAGTTGAAGAGAAAGAGAGGGAAAAAATGGATAAGTATCAAGACCTGAAAATAGAAATAAGAAGGATATGGGATATGCCAGTGGAAATCATACCCATAATCATAGGAGCACTAGGCACGATCCCAAGATCCCTGAAAAGGAACCTAGAAAAACTAGACGCTGAAGTAGCCCCAGGACTCATGCAGAAGAGTGTGATCCTAGAAACGGCGCACATAGTAAGAAGAGTGATGGACTCCTAAGGAGGCAGGATGCAACCCAGAACCCCACACTATAAATACCACCCAGACGAATTGGAGGACTGTGATAGAGCAAAAAAAAAAAAAAAAAAAAAAAAAAATAGTAATAATAATAATAATTTTGGTGAGGAGAAACTTTATCACGAGAGTTTAGACAATGTTGTAGTTGATCCACAATAATAAAGATGTTAAGAGTTCGTGTATAAATTATAAACATCTTCAGTAAAAGAAAAAAAAAGATGAAGCCAGGGAAGGGTTCGAAAGCTTTTATAAAGTGTTTATAAGTTATACACGAACTTTAACATTTTTTTTATTGTGGACCCCTCGTAACAAATATAATAATAATAATAATAATAATAATAATAATAATAATAATAATAATAATAATAATAGTATACTGGAAGTAAACCCTCTTTTAAATATGGTTTATTAAAATTAATTGGTTCCTCAGCTGAATTAATATTATATAGGTTCTTCTCTATTTTCCTAATTATGGTTTTCTCATTGTTGCTTAAACTGGTGAACAACGCATCGAAGGCTGGCATGTCTAAAATAGGTAATTATGAAAGCCAATTTTATTCAAAGATGCCGGAGGATGTAGTTAAACATTCGGAGTATAAGCAGTAGAGTTTCTCGAGGGTAGAATCAAATTCGAATTCTGGATTCTGAAAATTTCTTAGTAGGGTCCGCGACGTTTCTTCTGGGACTTCAGACAACCTCTTAGGTAGAGGTAGGTGATGGACTGAAGCTGGCGGTGCAGCCGGGTTCTTTATGTCGCTGTTTTTTAAAAACATTGACTAACGACTAGCGAGCTGCTTTATGATTGGCTGCCTGACTTTGGGCTCAAACCAGTTCCCAAGTGCATGTTCAGCAGTCGTGCCGATCGGCTCAGTTACGTGACGTCACACCGGGATTCATTTTGATTGGTCAACGGCAGTGTGACGTCACTACTGGTATTATTGATGGTGCTAAAGTCGTCTCCGGTGTTATTTTCTTGAATTGGGGCGTTTTCGGGAGGTGGTATGGTGTTGTTTGTCGGTTCTGGTGCGTTTCTTCGCATGCAGGTCGGGATGTAAAAATCCTCCTGCGTCGTATATATGGAGGGTTTTTGCTCCTGGCTGAGTAACGACTCCAGAAGGCGCAGGCGGCGAGGATTGGGCGCTCTCCCAATTATCCTAGTGTTGCAGATAATGCAGTCGCAGAAGATTGTGTTACGGTGGTCTGTAAGTTTATGATTCTTGATATGTCCTTCTTGCGCATAACAGGAGATTCTCTTCGCAAGACGCATTGTAATCATTCTAATGTACTTCCAAGGACATCCTCAGGCACGGCATATGTATTGGTAAACTACGCTCGTCTGCTTGAGAGGGTCTCCTGATGGTGGTGAGGGATTATTCTTCATGATTAGATCTCTTGTTCTCCTGTTTTTGTAATATATTATATGGTCCACCATCTTGCCTTCTTCAGTAGGGAGGATATTCTCCTTGATGATCTTCTTCATCAAGTTCTCCCCCTAGTGGTACTGAGAGTGCATGAAGGCCTCGATGTTCTCGAGAGGTAGGGGGGTTGGTCGTGGGTTTTCTTCCTCATTCGAGCTCCATCTTTCGAGGGCACTGCGCACTTAGCTTATTAGAATATCCATTGTTAACGAGCTTTTACGAAGCTCTATGAAGCTTGAGGTGTGCATCCTGCCAGATAGAACAATAAGAGAGGGCCCTTTTTACAAGCGCTATGATGGTGGCGCTCTTAAACCTGTCAGGGCCCTCGCTATCCCCATTGAGACATATTCCTAAACTGGTCGTCTTCGTGTAGACAGAGGTGCGGAGGCCGTCTTCTGTCTTCATTATAAGGACGTCGAGGTAGGGGAACCAATCGTTGGAGTTAAAGTCAACTGTGTAGTTTAGCACGCAACGTTACTGGAACTGGCGATAAAGGGCTGCTACCTCATACTCAATGTCGACTTGCACCAAGAATCTTCTACGTAACGGGCATATTTATGGGGGCACTTACTCGGGGCAAAGACCTTCTCCTCCACGGTGCTCCTACAGAACTTGGCAAAGAGGACTCTCAGAGGAGAACCCATGGTAACTCTATCTTTCTGGCGGAACATCTGTTCTCGGTGAGTGGAGAAGGGTGCCCTTTCTGTACAGATGTCCAGCAAAGTACAAAAAGAGGCCTCTGAGATATTGAGTGGGGCCGTCACGGGTCCTGGTAGATGTGATGCAAGATAATGTCGATGGTCTCGTTGACGGGCACTTTGGTGAAGAGCGATTCTACGTCGAGGGACACTGTGATGCCAGTACTGGGGGAGTTGCAAATCTTTTCAAGGAACTCTACCGATGAACTCAGGCTATAGAGGGTTGGAACGCAGGGAGTCAAAGATTGATTGAGGCATTTGGCCAATGGGTTAAGTCGGGCTGTGCGTCTGGCTAATAATCGGGCGGAGAGGGTTGCCTTCCTTATGGGTTTTCACGTTTCCTCGAAAGATGGTTAATTGATTGATTTATTAGTTCTTATTGGCATCGCAACGACGAGGTTATTGACGCCGTCGAAAGATGGTACTCGAATGAGGAAAAAAACCCACGACCCAACCCCACAAAGAACATCAAAATATATTATAAGGCCTTCATGCACTCTCAGTACTACAAGGAGGAGAACTCGATGAGGAAAATCATAAAGGAGAATATCCTCCCTCCTGAAGAAGGCAAGATGGTGGCCCTCATGATATATTAAAAAAAAGGAGAACAAGAGATTTAATCATGAAGAATAACCCATCACCACCATCAGAAGACTCCTTCAAGCAAGAGTTTCGTGGTCTGAAGGCTCCCAGCATGAAATCTGTCACGACCAGGTTGCTGGCTTGCGACTTATGTCTGATATACACAGGTCGTTCAATGCATGAGTTTGTCTGACAATATAACGTTATCGCGCACGACTCCTCTAGAGATGATGCCATGTCTTCTCGGGACAAAATCTTTGTACAGACTGAAATCGGTGCGTAGATCGTTCATACTGTCTGAATAGTGTGTGTTTGTCGATAACGACAATCGTTCATACAATCATTCGGTGTATGGAGGCCCTTATGTTGAATCCTACAAAAAATATCAGGCTTTCATCCCGGAATACATTCTTGGAAGGAAGTGCCATAGAGAGTATACAGCTGGAATTGCGATCTCTATACCAGTACTACTTAGTTCGGTGGTCTTCCATAGGGCGGCGCTGCAAATAAAGGTCTGGCAACCCGCAAATTCAATAGAGGATTAGTGTGATTGTGAATTCTTTTTATCGTTAAGGTTTGATTAGTAGGTGTTTAGAGAATTTTTAGGGCTTCGTGAGTAAGTGTTTAGTGAATGGTTGGTTTAGGGTTTAGTGAATGTTACCGAGTAGTTTGGGTGAATGTTATTAAATGTTTATTATGTAAGTATTCAGTAATGTTCAATGAGAGTTTAAGGTTTTAGTGAGTGTTTGTGAATGTTTAGTGTATAAGTATTCAATGAATGTTTAGTGAGTGTTTACAGCTTAGTGAATGTTGTGTTTAGTATTCAGTGAATGTTTAGTGAGTGTTTACGACTTAGTGAATGTTTGTGTTTAGTGGTTGTTTAGTAAACCTTCAGTAAGTTCAATGAGAGTTTAAGGTTTAGTGACGTTGTTTGTGAGTAAGTGTTTAGTGAATGGTTGGTTTAGGGTTTAGTGAATGTTTACCGAGTGTTTAGGGTTTTGTGAATGTTATTAAATGTTTATTATGTAAGTATTCAGTAATGTTCAATGAGAGTTTAAGGTTTTAGTGAGTGTTTGTGAATGTTTAGTGTATAAGTATTCAATGAATGTTTAGTGAGTGTTTACAGCTTAGTGAATGTTGTGTTTAGTATTCAGTGAATGTTTAGTGAGTGTTTACGACTTAGTGAATGTTTGTGTTTAGTGGTTGTTTAGTAAACCTTCAGTAAATATTTAGTGAATGTTTAGTAAATGCCTTGTGAATGTTAGTGAATGTTTAGTATGTAAGTGTTCATTGAGTGTTTAACGAATGATGAGTGGATATTCATTCACTGTTTAGTATTTAATGAGTGTTTAGGGCTTTAATGAGCATTTATGGTTTGGCGAAAATTTAGTGTTTAATAAGCGTTTAGGGTTTAGTTAGTGTTTAGTGTATAGTGAGTGGTGCTTAGTGAATGTTTGGTGAGTGTTTAATGTATAGTAAGTACTTAGTGAATGTTTGGTGTATAGTAAGGGCTTAGTGAATGCTTCGTGATTGTTTAGTGTTTAATGATTGTTTAGGATTAAGTGAGTGATCAGTGAATATTTACAGTGTTTGCGGTATAGTGAATATTTAGTGTTGTATGAGCGTTCAGTGAGCGTTTAGTGTATAGTGAGTGCCTATTGAGTGTTGAGTATTCATTGAGTGTTTATGGTATTAAGTGTGAGTGCATGTTAAGTGTGAGTGCAAGAAAGAGTGTATTTCGAATGTCACTGTTTGCTCATTGTACATTACTGTTTAGTTACTGCTTAGTGACGGTATGTTAAGAAAGTCCTGTAATTTACAGGAACTATTTATGCTGGATACTGCTTAGATCCTAAAGCAGGTGCTTAGGCCTTGACTATAATGATTGGAGAACTTAGGCCAAACTGGTTTTGTAAGGTAATTTTTTTTCTGTGCAATTGGGTCCAGTAACAACAACAACAACAACAACAATAATAATAATAATAATAATAATAATAATAATAATAATAATAATAATAATAACAGCAACAACAATAATGATATCAACACTAGTACAAATAGTAATATTAATAGTAATAATAAGATAATGATAATAGCAAAAATATAGAATAATAGTAGTAAAAATAATAATAGTTATAAAGTATAGTACCATGAGGTAGACCGAGACCTTTCAATATGGTTGCTCGACGTCACACCCTAGGCAGGGAGATCGCCACTCCAGTGATTTACGCTTTGTGGAAAGTACCGACCGGGACTGCCCTACACATAGGCAGCGCTCACTATGAGGTCCTAATACACGAGATTCAACTCATGGATCAAGCACCGATAATCGTCAACCGTTTTGATCGGCAATTATCCTGTTTCTTCAACTAAAACCTTTCCGCCGTTGCTGAATATCCACTGGTTCCATGCAACGTAAAAACACCATACAAACAAACAAAACCTTTCCTTTTTCTCTCACTTTTTCGGCCGCCTCACGTCTAACGGCCGACATTTTTCAACTATCGCTCTAACTACCTCATAAGCTGTTTTGTGTTGCTTTCCCTAAAACTTCAAATTCTTCGTTTTCCTCCATCGATCCCTACTACTAAAAGAGCGATGCTTTTTATCTTTCCCAAAGTAAGTTAAATATGGTATTTACTCTCCGTAGAATTACTTTTTTCCTATTTTTCTTTGACGATAAATACTTCGTTTTTCCTTACTGGCTAGCTCTGACTCGCCAGTACTCGCTGCTATCCTTCTTTCTCTCCTACTGACGGGTGCCTTAGGGTTCAAAGAGGATTGTAACTTCGCCTGTTAACCTTGCATTTCACACATATCATTCCAATGGCAAATCCATATGATCACAATCAAGGCTCGTGTCCATATCCTTAATATAACCTTAACATTCCAAAATGACTTACGAGCTGCTCTGTGAGCAAGAGCCCACGCTGGCATAAAGTCAGCTTAATTAAAAAGAAAACAACCCTCCAGTTTGAGTCCATCACCTGCCTCCGAACTCCCAGACGAAAGGTCGCGCCTCCTACTAAGGAATATTCAGAATCAAGAATGGGAATTCGATTTTACCCTTGAGAATCTCTGCGGATTATACTCAGAAAGTTTAACTACCATCTCCGGCAATTTTGAATAAAATGTACTTTCAAATGACCTATTTGAGACATGCCAACCTTCGGCGCGGTGCTCTCCAGTTTAAGTAACAATGAGAAAACCATTACTAGGAAAATAGAAAAAACTTACATAAAATTGATGCAGGTGAGGCAGCAATTAATAATAATAATAATAATAATAATAATAATAATAATAATAATAATAATAATAATAATAATTTGATTGACAAAGTCAAGAAGAAAGTATCACTCATTGATGTCGCAATACCATGGGACACCAGAGTTGAAGAGAAAGAGAGGGAAAAAATGGATAAGTATTAAGATCTGAAAATAGAAATAAGAAGGATATGGGATATGCCAGTGGAAATCGTACCCATAATCATAGGAGCACTTGGCACGATCCCAAGATCCCTGAAAAGGAATCTAGAAAAACTAGAGGCTGAAGTAGCTCCAGGACTCATGCAGAAGAGTGTGATCCTAGAAACGGCACACATAGTAAGAAAAGTGATGGACTCCTAAGGAGGCAGGATGCAACCCGGAACCCCACACTATAAATACCACCCAGTCGAATTGGAGGACTGTGATAGAGAGAAAAAAAAAAAATTGAAAAGAAACCCACAGAATCACTTTGTAACTTGTTTACTTCTAAGTATTTACTTTTACTACACACTCGAGTACTTTTAGGTCCCATCTGTGGCCTATTTTCAAGAGATGTTTGGGATGTTTGCCTGGGTCAAGGCCCAACAGGCTAACATCCCAAACATCTCTTGAAAATGGGCCACAGATTGGGCCTGAAAGTACTCGAGTGTGTAGTAAAAGTAAATACTTAGAAGTAAACAAGTTACAAAGCGATTTTGTGGGTTTCTCTTTCAATCTTCAGAAGAAAACTGAAAGAAGTTTTTGTTTGGTTAATAATAATAATAATAAACGTAAAAAAAATTTGACAATACACAAAAAAGAAAAATACTCCAGCAAGAGTCACATAAAATAACCAAAAAAACCGACATGATCGCATCGTTAATAATGATATAAGAGGCTTATGTAACAAGGATATCGAAGTACCTAAGAAGCCTAAAAGGTATAAAAGGTGATATAAGATCCAAAAGCTTTCTCAATGATGCTGGCCTCTTAACCACTTTCTTGTAGCCGGAAAGTGAAAAAAAAAAAAACAAAAAAAAAAAAAAAAAAAAAAAAAAAAAAAAAAAAAAAAAGCGAAGGAAAAAGAAAACACAGACCTTGCGTGTAAAACCTCAGTTACGTCTCGGCCGGTTCTCCCTCTCCGCGAAATCCCATAAATCTTCGATCATTTGCCCAGCGCTCGCATCCTAAATCCCCTGTAGGGCGTCGCCCTCAGGAACGTTGCAAGAAGCAAGGTCCTTCCCTGGAAATGAAAAAGAGGAAAAGACAGTAAAATAAGAGAACAAAGGAGAGATGGAAGGAAACGAAGAGAAGGAACGTGGTTTAAGAAGCTCAGACTTTGGCTAAAAAGGAAATAATACGAGATTAAACAATGGGTAGAGGAAAACAAATTATATACTACGCAAAAGTGATCAAAATGAATGAAAACGTTAAATAAGGACTCTCTCTCTCTCTCTCTCTCTCTCTCTCTCTCTCTCTCTCTCTCGTTTTCATCATGTAACAGCGACAGATCTTTTAGAATGCACAACCTGCCTCTGCAAACTATGAATGATTGTTCCACTCTCGGCTCTGTAAGGCTGATGGCTGGGAGAGATAAAGTAGGAATCTGTCAGCATTCAGGAAAAGGGCCATATATATATATATTATATATATTAATTATATATATATATATATATTTAAATAATATATATATATATATATTTATATATAATATTTATATATATATATATATATATAATATATGTATAATAATATATATACAACATATTATTATATATATAACAATGTATATATTATATATATATATATATAGATCTATATATATATATAATATTATATAATAATAAATATAATATTTATATATATATATGAATTTTATATATATATATATGTATATATACATATATAAAATATATATATATATATATATATATATATATATAATCAATATATATATAAATATATATATATTATAATATATAAAATATATATATATATATGTATATATACATATATATATATATATATATATATATATATATATATATATATATATATATATAGATATAATATATAATATATATAAATATATATATATATTTATAGAGAGAGAGAGAGAGAGATATTTAATAGTGAGGTTGATAACTTTAGTTCTTGCCGGTTAGAAGCAGGTGTGAACGTTGTATTCCTCGGAGATGCTGAGATCAAAATCAAATAGAAAACACATCGTGTGCATAATTGAGGTCGTTGACGCATTCCAAAGACATGAGTTTATCACGGGAAACGTTATCGAGTTTCATGTATGTAGCATGAATACATTAGCACGTCTGTGAACCAGAGAAAATGACATATAATCTCTTGTATGAAAATCAAAGGTTTACTCCCTGATATTGTTTTATACAGTGAGGAACTCGCCATAGAAGAGGCGTTGGAGGTCCATCGGAAAAGGTAAAAGTGAAATGACAATTAGTTCAGTTCCGGAGAAAGGGGAGTGCAATGTGACACACATTTTATTGACGAAGTTTAATGTTTAATTGTCTGATAATTATATTTTCATTTTTAGGTCACCATATAAAAAAATGGGATTTCTTTAGACGTGTTTGAACTTACGATAGACTACGAGTTTTTGGACAGAAAGAGATAAAAGAGGGTTCTAATTTAAATACGATTTTGGGAACACTATGATAGTTTAACGTTTTGTTTTAGTTATTCTTAACCATTTTATTCTATTTTCATGTTAGCTATTTTTGGGAAATAAAAAGCATATTTTTGCAATAACGGGAGTTTGAATTTGCCTAGAGTTTGAACTTTGATTTTCAGCCAACTTCAGGGGTGGCACTCAACAAGGAAGGTAGGCCACGTTACCAAGTTAGGAGTTCTTTCCATTTGTTTAAACGAGTGTCATTTTCACCTAGTAAGATTATATATATATTATATATATATATATATATAATATCTATATATATATATATATATATATATTATATATTTATATGTACACACACACACACACACACACACACACACATATATATATATATATATATATATATATATTATATATATATATATATATATATATATATATATATATATATATATATATCATATCTGTAAGATATATATATATGTTATATATATATATATATGTAGATATAGTATATATATCAATAGATTTCATGTTAATCTTAACGCATTTGCATGGTATATTGTCTTTTGTAAATTTGTTTAAGTAACACATGAAGTCTTGATACACCCTTCTTTTATTTATACTCTCTGGCCTCATTCCTATTTATTGTTACTTGCCATTAAGTGACATAAAAGCACAACACACACACAGTTACTGACACACGCGCACACACACAGAGATATATATATATATATATATATATATATATATATATATATATATATATATATATATATGTATATATTTAAGATTAACGTAAATGATGTCGGATTTCACATATTTAGCGTTGTTGTTCTTGTTTTTGGTGGTTTTGAGCAAGTATCGATTTATGACTAGAAATTGGGAATAAGACAAAACTTTAAACTGTCCCTTTCATCCCGCTACATTTTGACATGAAAGTATGAATTTTTCAAAAGATATCAATCTATTACTTCCGCTGCCCAAAGAAGAATTTGCGGTCCCTTTTTGCTTCAACAAAGTACAGGAAAACCACTGCAGTGTACGATTATTTTGAATAATGGGCGGCATATATATATATATATATATATATATATATATATATATATATATATATATATATATATATATATATATATATATATATATATATATATATATATATATATATATATAGATATATAGATATATATATCATATATAATAAACTTGTGAAAATCCGAAGAAAAAAGTTGAAATTACTATCATGAAAGTTTCAAAATATTTCGAGAGAAGTAATATAGAAGTGCTTTATATGAAGAACAGTTCAGTCAGATTCATTTGAATTGTATCAGCTTGTACATCAAACGTTCGATTTAAATCAAGTGTCTGACATCGGATGCAAATAAAACACGAAAAACCTAATCAATCTCCTCTTATCCTACGGTCTCTCTCTCTCTCTCTCTCTCTCTCTCTCTCTCTCTCTCTCTCTCTCTCAGAGAATCATCATGGGACAACAAGAGACGAAAATGGCGCTAGAGCAAAAGTAAACGCAAAGCCAAATGATTCATACACAAAATTAATGAACTATCAGTTTTTGGAAGCAGCCCTAAGTACATCTCCCATCATTATTCTAGAAAAGTCTTTGCCAGATTCCCGTAAAAATAAAATAAAACTCATATTTTCAGGTAGACACGAGTGAACCAGGAACTTTAGCAAAAAGGGAAAAGGAGAACACAAGTCAGAACATTCAGAAATACTGAGAAAAATATTAAAATCCCTGATTTTCCATCGAGTGGTGAAGGCCGAGAGAGGTAAGAGATTAATGGATTTTGCCATAGGTAAAGAAAAAGGTGCATAAAATGTAAACAGAGATAAAATGCGCGGATTCTAAAAGAGACATATTGTTTGTCGATTTAAAATCTCTTGTTTGTGGTGGGAGGGCACGACCTAATTTTTTTTTTTCAATTATTGGCGATGAAACAAAAGCAGAGTGGCATACGTTTTTGTTAGATTTCTTGTTATATAAGAAAGGTTTCGTTTTTAAGATTTACATTTACTTACTTGAAAGAAATTGTGAAACTTGGCTAGTTGAGAGAGAGAGAGAGAGAGAGAGAGAGAGAGAGAGAGAGAGAGAGGAGAGAGAGAGAGAGAAATCATCTCTACTGAGTTTCATGGACTACTTTGCTTTGTCATGTTGTATATCTGTTCATAAATCTTTGTTGTCATTTGGGTAATTTGATTTTTTTTTATTTATAAATAAAATATAATATAATAAAAACCATGTAACAATAATTCAGTATTACCAGCACATTACCTTTTAGCTTAAGCATTTTATTTAGAAGTTTGCATAAGAAAGCTGATGATAGCTCACATATCTGACGATACGGTTGTCGTACAATGAGGTAATGAATGGTCTTTCTTGTCTCGCAGAAAAATAAAAAACTATGGAGACAAATCACGATCTAATAAATCAAGATTATATTGAAACTAATCGCAAAAGCATTCATTTCTATTCTAGCTTTAAAAAGACTAGAGTTTTTGCCCCTTATCAAAATAAGTTGAAATGAACAGCATTATTCCCATTCTACTGTAACGTATTGGCCTTTCAGGTAGATATTATTAACGATATTTTATTTTATTGTTGATGGAGTCTAAGGGATATTTTTAACATATTACCCCATAAAGTATCGAACACCAAGAAAATATTTATCTTTTTAAATTTTGCATCAGCTATTTCGCCAAAATGAGTAAAGAAGCTTCGTCTTTCCCAATATGAATGATAATTTTATAATAATAATAATAATAATAATAATAATAATAATAATAATAATAATAATAATAATAATAATGTCTCTGTAAGGTCTATTACCAAATAAAATTACAACCATCTTGTCTTTCATGATCCCTCTTGCTTGTACCAAAACCTTGCACAAGAAATGAGAATGAAGAGAAAACCAGACATATGAAGGGTCATAGTAAGGCAACAAAAGTAAGTCAGACGAGAAATGAAATTATTTGCTTGAAAGACATTCATTATGCCGACCAAGGTTCAGTCAAGTAGAGCAAACACATTCTGCACCTGAGCGATTGTGGTTTTCCAAGAATCCTTCGGAGGTCATTGGTAAAACGCAATTACAAAGGAATTTCTTTGCTCTGTAGCCTCACGAAATTACATTACTCTATCGTGGCAATAAAGTACAAAAAAATTATATGATACTTCTTTTATATAGTGAAGCACTTTATGGAGAATGTATGCAGTAGTTTGATATATGTCAAACGATAATTAACACACTGAACGCACATTTTACTACTGCTGCGTTGTGTGTGCATGGGTGGGGAGAGAGAGAGAGAGAGAGAGAGAGAGAGAGAGAGAGAGAGAGAGAGAGAGAGAATTTTAGGAAAATACATGGTTTTTATATCTAGCACTCGTTGCAACCGAGCGTGCGTGCTGGTTCAGATCGAAATAATGTTAAATGTGCTAGCAGATGAAAACTTGTGGAATTTTGCAATAGCTGCCTTTCCTGATCTGAGTTTCCATAAGGTTTTTTATATCTTTCAAACGCCGTGTAAATCACTTAACCACTTTTTATTTTGCTGCCAAAATTTCATAAAATGAAAGAAAATGTCTTAGAACCATTTGGGATGAATAGCAGCATATACATGATGAATGTATGTATGTATGTGTCTAGGTATGTATGCATGTATGTATGTGGCCTACGCACACGCATATGATAGTGTTAAAGCACATATGGTATGCAAATCTTGGATTCATAAAACCTGCAAAAAGACTGAATATTATCAGGAATAAAACTGAAGAGAAAGCAAAATCGAGCCACGGCAACATGACTGCAACGAAAGCGGAACGGATGATGGAAGATAGTTGCTCGTAGTGCAGGTGTTGTTGAAGGGAGATTGGTGTTCCAAGAATTCTCATTACGGTGCAAATAAACCCGTTTGCAAAGTGACCGCCATGCAATGGATTGCAATACAGAGTGATCACGATATGAAATCGGTGTAAAAATATACAGAACTTATACTGTAGATATATTGTGAAAGGAGCGAGGAGGTATCATGCAAAACATATACGAGTGAAGCTGACACAAAATGACATGGAGTCGCAAAATAAATAAGTTGGCAGATTAACCGTCATGTTTGGTTCACGAATCAGAAGTGAAAAAAAACTGTGTATGAATTATCAGCGGTAGGTTTTTCAACATTTTAAAAAGTAACAAAGGTAACATACTGCGTCCAAAAATAGTAGGGATCACTGGGATTCAATAAGGAAAAGGGCATTTTTTATTGTCAGTAGTTGTGTTTTTATCGGATTGATTGCATGCTGTCTAAGAACAACGATCTAAAGCCAAGTTGACTGGAGATGCACAGCGGGAGAGGAAAATGTAAACATTACGGAAACTAACTAATCTTTTCCAGATTGAATCTGGAAAAAATACTATTATATAAGTATATACTGATAGACAGACAAACAGCTATACAGATATTTAGACTTCCGTGGTCGTTATAACGAATCACAAGATGGAAATGTTTTGCTTCATGAGGGTTGCTATGGCAACAGAGGCACAGATTCCAGTTCTTGGAAATAGCTAAAAAGAACGAAAAAACAGGAATCATCCTTTTAAAAGGCAGTGAAGATCGCTATCTTTGGATTCCATGTTCGGCGCCAAAAGGACAAATTGATTCAATCGATTATTGTGTTACAGATAAGGGAAGCGAAAAAGCTTGGACAGAAAACTAAGTTGAGTGTTCAGTCAAATTGAATACTATTTCTGCAAAATTCCTTGCATTTATTTTACAGAGTTAACAATAAGTCGGTTTTCGAGTTGAATAGATAGAGAGGATTAAGTGCAAAGGATAAGAAATCATATGACCATGAGAGAAATTCCGGGAACAGAATTTGTTTGGTAAACGCTTCATTCTCTTGCATTCCTTGGGAATACTTTTCTATTTACATTTTTATCT
>NC_061109.1:29347570-29370070 GCF_015104395.2 Macrobrachium nipponense
GAAAAGACAACAACGTGAGTGAGCCTCATCAATGAGAACGAGAAGAATGATATCTAAAACAAAACAAAGAGTTGCAGTACTGAGTATGAATAGCCAACAAGAAAATGGAGAGAGCTGGGAGGAAGATCGTTATCTGGATCATCAGGTTACTAAAGCAACGCGAGCGACGAATAGTCAAATAAAGATAATACTGAACCATCAAGTCGTGGTATTATATAAACATATATATATATATATATATATATATATATAATATAAATATATATATATTATATATAATATATATATATACATAAGCGAATAACCACGGGAAAATGATAGTCAGGAATCCAAGCGCTTTCGTCTTTATTCAGACATCGTCAAGGAGCTCCTTGACGATGTCTGAATAAAGACGAAAAGCGCTTGGATTCCTGACTATCATTTCCCGTGGTATTCGCTTATTTATGATATCACGTGCATCTACTGTGATTTTTTAAGCATATATATATATATATATATATATCATATATATATATATATATATATATATATATATATATATAATATATATATATATATGTATATATATACAAATACATATATCATCCCATAATGACAGAATTAAAGAATATTACCAGTATGGGAATATATATGTATGTATATATATATATATATATATATATATATATATATATATATATATATATATATATATATATATATACATATATATTCCCATACTGACAGAATTAAGGAATATTACCAGAATTAGCTCCCATGACACTTGAGTTTTAAAATTATACGTGTACGATATATTAACAGTAGCAAAGGGAATACAATTCTAATGACAGGAAATCATACCAGATTATGTAGCATATACGTTCTAATTCTACATTTTAGAAATGAGACGTATGTACACTATCCTGATGTTCGATTACTTGGTCATCAAACAATGATGTAAATCGACACAGAGTTCATAAATCTGGCATATCTTAAGGCTCTCTCTCTCTCTCTCTCTCTCTCTCTCTCTCTCTCTCACTAAACCTTGCATCATTTACTCCGTAACGGAAAAAGCAAAACATCACGGTCCATTGCCCCTGCAATGTGTTTTTCTAGTTACAGTATACACTGAGTACTTTATCTTAGCAGGTCTTGAATCGCGTTATTACGAGGAATCTGCATTGCAATTCTTTGTAATAGAAGCTCACAGCCAGTGTTTTATATAATACACGCCTCGATGGTTCCGGAGTTTCTTTATGTGACTATTCGTCGCTCGCGTTGCTTTAGTAACCTGATGATCCAGATAACGATCTCCTTCCCCGCTCTCTCCATTTTCTTGTTGGCTATTCATACTCAGTACTGCAACTCTTTCTTTTGTTTTAGATATCAATCTTCTCGTTCTCATTGATGATGCTTACTTACGTTGTTGTCTTTTCGATATCTACCTTTGTTGCAGACTAGAAAGGGTTAAGGGAAGATGATGAAAAGCAAGATTTGCTACCTAAGGTGATGACCGACTTATACCGTTTCAATTACAGTAATTTGCATTCGATGACAAATTTGTGAAAGGATCACAAGGCAGATTTAAGATAGACATTTATTGCTAAAGTGTGCGAACACTCCCATAGGTTTAGGATCAATATCAGACATATTAATTGTTATAAAAAAGGATTGCTTAGTAGTGAATATAGGTCTGAAGAACTAACTACCTAATCATGCTAAATAGATAGTCGTATTTGATTCTCATCGAGGAATAATATAATTGGTTAAGTCATGAAAATTTAACTACAAGAAGGCAAATCAAAATAAGAAATCGAAAACAATCTGATACACGACAGGTATATAAAATCACACCAAACATATATACATCGTGACGGGCAAACAGTGCTACCAGATCTGATAGACAGTCTCGACAAGGAAACTGGAAAGGGATCTGAAATGGAAATCATAATCAGATTTGTGTAAGAGCTAGTCAATCACTGTAGTACATACACACACACACACACAGGGAGAGAGAGAGAGAGAGAGACAGAGAGAGAGAGACAGAGAGAGAGAGAGAGAGAGAGAGAGAGAGAGAGAGAGAGAATAAGAAAAACGAATGAGATTAGATTTAGGGAATGCCACGACATAGAAAACTGAGGTATTGCTGAAAAGGCAGGAGTCCAGGGATGCTGAGAACCAACACTAAATTCCCAGATTTTACACTCTTTGGTGAAGAGGCGATGGTTGTAGACGATTAGCGGACTTCAAAATGTGAGCAAAATCGTTCGAAAGCTACGGAAAGTTTGCAAGTTCGAAGTTATGTGCCATGGCTAATTTGTTGTGCTTTAATGCAGAATATTTTTTTTAATCATTTAAGGATTTATCTTGCCAATTATATGGCTTTTAAGACAGCGATCTTTTTCTGCTGGCCTGGCACCCTACACACTTTTTTAATTTCTATTTTCTCTGTGTCGCGTAAGAGTTCATCTGTGAATTAAAAATATTTTCTTTATATAAAACCCCATGATGTATTAGCGCAATAAGATCCTAACAGATATTTATGCTACAACCTAATAAAACTCGTTTATGTATTCATGAAAATTTGGCCTACATCTGACTCTACAATGCGATGACGTAATGTTCCGTCAACAGCAATGGCACAAATATCAATTAATTAAGGGAACTCATATAACAATAAGAAAAAGGAAGGAATGAACGAATTGTTGAGTTTTCTGTCAACAACTAGTTCATTACCAAAACATTCCATGATTAACCAACGGGGACAACGACGTCATCGCAAAGACACCGTATGCAAATGGCCTGCATTGCATTACACTGTGCTGAAGATGAACTAGGCCATGACGTCAATGCAGGGGAAAAAATCCCCGCCCTCTGAAGCGGCAGTAACAAGCACATTACGGAATCAATCAATGGAAATTTTCCTTACTTCCCTTCAGATGAAAAGCAAGAGGCATGGAGAGAGAGAGAGAGAGAGAGAGAATATGTTAAGAACTATAAATTACATGTGTTGTCTTCCTTTCCTTGAAACCGTCGTGTGACGGAAGTTATTAAATATCTGATTCACCAGAGGAGAGATTTCCATCAAACTTGACCGGACTATGCCTCAGAAAATTCTGATTCGTTTTCAATGTACAAGTCCGAGGGCAGTTGACATTTCTAGTTTTCCACGAGTCTGAGGGAATCACACCAGATTTTTAAAGCTTTTCAGCACCGTGTAACTTAATTCACGCCCGCCAGTGCAAGCTGTAAAGTCTTCGTGATATTATGTGAAGGGGAGACGTATATATATAGATGTTTAGATGCGTGCGCGCACACATACACACACACATATATGTATACACATATATACTATATGTATGTATATATATATATATATATATATATATATATATATATATATATATATATATATATACATCGAGCTACAATGTCCTTTAATATCTAATTCGCTCTACCTTGGAATTAATATATTTTCATATATGCTTAACCGGAGGGGAATTTTTTTACAAGATAATAGATTTGCCTGGTCCCGGGCGCGAACCAAGAAGACATTCAAATCCAGGAACGTCAGTGAAGCTTTTACTGGTGGTGGGGTTGGTAAAAGCTTCACTGACGTTCCTGGATTTGAATGTCTTCTTGGGTTCGCGCCCGGGACCAGGCAAATCTATTATCGTGTAAAAAATTCCCCCCTTCGGTTAAGCATATATGGAAATATATTAATTTCGAGGTAGAGCGAATTAGATATTAAAGGACATTGTAGCTCGATGTATGTATATGAATCACGGTTATATATGGTTAATGTGAAAGTACTTAGATAGCTATATACTATATTATCATACTATATATATATAATATATAAATATATATATATATTATATTAATTATATTATATATATATGTATATATATATACATATATATATATATATAATATATATATGTGTGTGTATATATATATATATATATATATATATATATATATATATATATATATATATATATATATATATATATATATATATATATATACACACACACACACACACACACACACACACACACACACACACACACACATATATATATATATATATATATATATATATATATATATATATATATATATATTTAAGTGCATACTTTTATCTCTTAGAAGAAGTGGAAGAAAGAATGCAATCAATATAACAGCATAAATAATCATTATCAGCGAATAATATTAAAGCGTTAACAACTATTGTTTACAGTTGCCGTTTTAGCTCTCTCTCTTCTCTCTCTCTCTCTCTCTCTCTCTCTCTCTCTCATGCAGTTGCGAAAGGGAATTGGTAATGGAGAATTATGAATCTGGAAGCCGTATGATCAGAAAAATATCACAAATTTTAAATGAAAAAAGAAATTAAATAAAAGTTGTACATAAAATAGAATATAAGAAAAACGAACGACGAATTCAAACATAAATCTACAGATACACTAAATTAGAAAAATAAGTGGGCCAACGTGCGAAGTGTGCAAAGCCTGAAAATGCACAGAACAACGCTAAATTTAAACCTTTACATCCTGGAGTGTGGATGCAGGGGTTCTGGATGACCGATGGATTTTGCCAAGTGTAAACAAAAATTAACACTAACTGCAAACAAAGTTTTCCAAGCCGGCTGTTGTGAAAGGCAACAGTTGTTTGTTGGTGATTTATTATCTCGGAGTTGATGGGGATTCGGCCAAAGAGACTTTATAATAAATGCTGCATCCAGCACTGTGCGGGATGCATGTTGTGCTTAGTTTTTGAGGTTTGCAGAATGATTCGCTTTCATTAATCAAAATTTCGGTGCAACAGGAAAAGGGAGACTTTCAGGAATTGGGGAAAGGTTTTTAGTACTGTTATAGCGCTAAAACTTACCTGGGCAAGATTTCAAAACCAATCACCGGTATACAATTATTTATTAACGGTTTAACAAAACAACTGGGCATTATTTTTTTTAATTTGAATTAGTTTACAATAATTATTTTAAAAGTATAGATTATTTCACCTTTTTGCTTCTTTTCTAACTATTTGCTAAAACTACTATTGTGCCCTAAGATCTAAGCTCAAAGAGTTATTCTCAAATCCTCTGAAGACTGATTAGTTACTTTAGGTACTAATATTACATTCTAAGGAAAATGAACCAATGTCCCTTTTTCTCACCATTTCCTACGCTTTACCTGACAGCGTTGCTAAATGTTTAAAAAACTGAGACAAGATTTACTTTTTTCTCCTTTAAACACAGAATTTCAAAATTTATATGTATTTACATTAATTCTTTCACCGTTTTCATTTAATACACATAAACATACATACTTATAAAGTAAATCAGTTCATATTCTTAGCAAAGTATAAAATATGAAAATCTGCGAAATTCTGAATAAAAGTATGTCATACTGATGCAACGTTGGCGTTGAATAATGTCACTTTACCCAAACACTTTTCGACTGATACAAAAATAATGAAGTTCATTTAAAGTTGGACAAACAGAGTTTTCCTCAAAAGTATGTCAAATCTATTTGCTCCTGCAACACTTGATGTGAACTAGGACAAACAACAGCTTTAACAGAAACGTTTGGATCTCTCTCTGTTTTTTGTCCTACCTAACCCCTGACTGCAAGCAATGTAAAAAATACTAACCAACTGCCTCTGCAATGTGTATATTTCGCAAACTGGAGTGTGCACCGTAATCTTTATCTGGCAACAAAACTGGAGTAAAGTCGTCGTAGTGTAGGTTTGCAGTGAGTGTAATAGTGTACAAGGTAGTTACTTTGCATAATAATGACAATTCTAAAGTTCGTTGAGCGCGGATATCTTCTTCTTGTTCAACGATGTTTGAAAGGAGACAAAACGTACATTACACAAAATTCCTTTCACACTATCATCATGCATTTTCTCTCTCTCTCCCTCCCTCCCTCCCTCCCTCCCTCCCTCCCACCTCTCTCTCTCTCTCTCTCTCGTCTCTCTCCTCCCACTCTCTCTCTCTCTCTCTCTCTCTCTCTCTCTCTCTCTCTCTCTCACACACAACGGATATTCTTGAAAGAAAAAAGATCTGTAATGAAAAGTAAGCAAAACGCAAGAGATTCTACGGCAGATAAAGCATGACGCTTTGGATAAGTCGCCATCTAGATTGTTCATTATGATCCTGCAAAGCCTTTTGAAAAATGGAAATAAAAATGAAAAGGGAAAATAAAATAAAACTCTTTATCCTGTTTATGCACGAGAGAGAGCTATTCATTTTAAAGTACGTAGGAAAGGAAAAAAGGAAGATGAATGAGAAACATACTCGTAGGTCAACAGGATGTTTACAATTTAGAGGAGAGAAACAAGACTCGAAGGTCGAGAATCCACAAATAGAACGAAGCATCGACAAATTTCCCCGACTGTACAACCTGAAGGCAGAAGCGAGAGTTGTGAACGATTAATAGGCTTTGCCAAGGGTAAAGTAAATTAGACTCAAAATGTAAACAGCGCCTCAGTGGCGTGGTTGGTTTGGTGTTTGATTCTCACCTCGGTGGTCGCGGGTTCGATTCTCGGCCATTCCATTGAGGAGTGAGAGATGTGATTTCTGGTGATAGAAATTCACTCTCGATGTGGTTCGGAAGTCACGTTAAGCCGTTGGTCCCGTTGCTGAATAACCACTGGTTGCATGCATCGTAAAAACACCATACAAACAAACAAAATGTAAACAAAGTTGTAAGCCGGTTGTTCATAAAAGGGCACATTTTATTGCAGTTTCTGCTATTTAGCTTGGAGCTCTCTGGATTTTTTTTTTGTCTCAGGATGTATATATATATATGTAGCTCTTCCGATCCAGGAGTCCACACCAAGTTTTCTATTCATGTTTTTAATCTCGTTATAATGTTTCACCACGATAAGACGAAACGTTAACGGCCTATAATTTTTATTTGTTTGTTTAATCTTAACATTGAAATCTATTTTTTTACTGTTTGATCTTAGGTTCTTCAATTCTAGAAGTTTACAGTTCAAGTTTTATTGTTTAATAGTCCATTTTAAATTCTTAATTTTATTTTTCAAATGTTTCAAAATAAAAATGCCTGCTTTGTGATTATGAGTTTAATCTCGTGTTTAGTTTTCTGTAAAAGAAAATTATTGAGATGGCTTTGTCTGTCCGCCAACGCTTTTTCTGTCCGCCCTCAGATCTTAAAAGCTGCTGGGGCTGGAGGACTGCAAATTGGTATGTTGATCACCCACCTTCCAAGCATCAAACATAGCAAATTGTAGCCCCGTAGCCTGAGTGGTTTAAAAATTTTTGAATTTAAGATTAATGTTAGCCATGATCGTGCGTCGGGCAACGCAACAACACAGGTTATCACCACCATGTCTGAGAGTTACATACAGCATTATACATGTACAGAAAACTAGATTGCGCCGAAGAAACTTCGGCGCACTCTTTACTTGTTGGTTTCGCAAGACGCAGCAACTGTCGATTTATGTAACGAAAAGCTTATTGTGGGTAGCTCTTTTAGTTAATTTCAGGGCAAAAATACTTGCTATCCCCAATTTTTCCTCATTGATCAATTCTTTTTTTTTTATATCAAAGAATCTAAAAAGGACACTGCGCGTGATATCTTTGTTTTAAACACACGGCCACCTAATGACCACAAGAAAGAATCTAATATACAAAGCAGGTTGGTCTATAAAAGCAACAGCACGAGTAGATAGATAGATAGGTAGATAGATAGATAGATAGATAGACAAGCAAAATGAAGAGATAAAGTTCTAATTCATTCTAGGCAAGTCCATGCAGAGTGAAATATTCAGCTTCCTCGAAACCCGTGTCTCTTTCATTAAGATGTTCTAAAGTGTTTGTTTTCTGTAAAAGAAAACCATTGTGGCGGCTTCGTCTGTCCATGCTTACTTTTTCCGTCCGCCCTCAGATCTTAAAAACTACTGAGGCTAGAGGGCTGCAAATTAGAATGTTGATCACCACCCTCCAATCATGAAACATACCAAATCGCAGCCTTCTAGAATCAGTAGATTTTATCTATTTAATGTTAAATTTAGCCATAATCGTGCGTCTGGCAACGCTATTGAACAGTCCACCACAAGGCCGTGGATGAGAGCATTATACACTGTACAGAAAACGCGATTGCTTGTTCCCCGTAAAAAGGATTTAAAGATGACATTAATTTTGCTTCTCCTCTGAACATGTCCAGGAGAAACCCACGATTCCGGACTCTCCTCACCTATTTACGCTGACATACCTTTGTACACCCAGGAAGACTCCAAGAGGGATTCGCAGAATACGCGGCCACTATTGTATGTCATAGGGAGAAAGTCTCTCTGTGAGCCTGTCTTTCCACTTCCCTGTCTGTCTGTCCGTCTTTATTTCTAAACTCTTACCCTCTTTCCTTGGAAATCATTAGAAGTATACCTGTTAAGATTATAGCGTGCTTTTGTATCGGGCTATCACGTTTACCAACTTCTTCTAAGTCTCTGCCATAGTCTCTCCTCGAGATGCCACTAGTTGAACCGGATTATTTCATCACATAGATCTATGAGAAACGTTAAGACTAATAAAAACAATAGCTGATAAAAATATGAAAATGATTTTAGCATATCATTTGTGAGTGGATTTCTTTTAGCATCACCCATTTTCCCTGTATTTACAGCACACAAACGAAAAAGTGACGGTCCAAAGAAAAAGGAAATGTCAGAAGCTTCGATTCTAGAAGGGAAGCCATCGACGTCTCTTGATATGGTAGGGAAATGGAGCAACATAGAGAAAGGGGAAGCACTGAACATGATGCTGCTGGAGTCGAAGGCCATTTATAACTTTAACGTACAATGCACAACACATGTCAGGAGGTCACTGAAGAATGCTTCTGTTTTCATTAACAATTATTATACGACTACAGTTTGTGATTAACATATTAGTTATAAGTACGTATATTCCAGTTGTGGCAAAATAAGCATTTTACAGATAAGTACTGCGTTTGCTTACGATCATTACAATTGAGAAATGCAAGAAAGAAATATTGTGTGAAATATACACTGGTCTCTGGAAATCATCTTGAGTTAAAGCCTAAAGAATAGGGTTATACTTAGACTTTGAAAAAGGCACATTTTTGGCTGCATGTATTTTTTAAGCTGTTTCAAGACTCCATTTTGTATAATGAAAAAAGGCTGAAACTCAATTTCTTTTGCTTCAACAGAGAGTACTTCGAAATGAACAGATCTACCTCACGCTGCCACTAACAATAAAGTACCCTCTTGGGTATTATAGTGGCACTGAAGGAGCAATTGCCTTACAAATGACTTTACTGTTGTATTGCTAATGGCGAGGGGTTGTGTGATGGAAGCAGTAAGGTGAAGTGATGTCACGGCAATGGGACAATACTCTAATGAACGCCGAGGTCACGAGAGCAATGGATCTAATGGCTACAGCACCCGTAACAATTTAGTGCCACTTTTACTGTTGATGACCTACTGTAACGGTCGTGTAGAGAGAGAGAGAGAGAGAGAGAGAGAGAGAGAGAGAGAGAGAGAGAGAGAGAGAGAGAGAGAGAGAGAGAGAGAGAATATAATTTCATTATCCATAAGTATCATAATTATCTTAAATATTAATATATCCGCTATTCATTTTCTTTAATTCTCTTACACTGATACTTTCTCACTGTGATACTTTATTAATAAAGAAATGTGTTCAGTCAAACTTCATCGTGAAAAAATGATACAAGATAACGCTGTTTAACAATAGCCAAAGATTTGTCTATTATAATTTTTTTGGAATTTTGAATCGGGTTTCAAACTCTACGTTTGATATCAGCGTAGAGAGCAATGTGCAACGCGCAATGCCTGAGAATTTATATTTCCAGTCGTTATCAAACATATTTATACAACTCCCTTAGGTATTTCTAGGTGTATAATATAAACTCCCATTGAGTTACACAGTCAGTGTAAAATAATTTATGCATACAATAAACTTTATATTCATGGAAGTATATATATAGTGCGTGCTGGCCCTTGCTTTAATAGGGATGTTCCAGTATTTATTCGTTAAGCATGTATGCCAAACTTGTTAAAAATGTTATCAAAAATTTTAAAGACGTAATAAGTACGTAACCAAAGCATCAGCATCATATTGTTTAAAAACAGCAGTCAACAATCCAATTACAATTCCAGAGCAACTCGTTGCCATCACACAACGATGATCAAATTCACCGAAATGAAAACACAAGAATTGTAATAAGGAGAAACGACTCGAATGTCTAAAAGGCATCTGGATGATATTTATATATTCTGGTCAGTCTCAGGCAGAAAGCTAATATTTTTACCATTGTTTATCATGTAAATGGTGGATATTTCTCTTCATCACAGTCTCATGTAAACAGAGACTTGAACCCTATTCCAGCATGAATGCACGACAGGGGAAAGCTTAGGGATACAGGGAAGTTTATGTGTCTTTGGAAAAGCTCTTACGAATATGAAACTTCTTGTTTGGAGCGTAAGTTCAGGGTGGACTAAAACACGATCGCACGTCAGATAACTATTTATATTTACGTGTTGTCAGTAAAAGAAAAAGATCTAGACGAGAGAAAGATAGAAAATAGAAAGGAAGAAAGAAAAGAAAGAAAGAAAGAAAAAGTAAAGATAATGTAAGTCGCGATTTTCCTATCGCTTAGAAATGTTAGAGGCGATGACCCAGAACGCTGTAAGTCTTTGAAGCGGATGATCTGATATGAAAAAGAAATGGCGCCTAGTTTCCAGTCAATCTCGTCTTATGGAAATCTTTTTCGTGCTCTTAAAAGAGACTGCCATCTTCAGTTCTATCTTTTTCTTTGACAGGCTGTTCACAGACCTTTCGGTTTCCAAAGAATAAGTACATTTCACCTCCTATCCTAAAAGGAAAATATATTTTCATATTTTCTAGCTGACTGACGTAAGTAAAAGCTAAATCTGTCTCCCCGATCTTGCTTTTATTTCCTCTCACTTTTAACAAAATGTGTATCAGTCAAAGATTTTGCTACATGAAATGGTGATTGAGTAATGATATGGAAGCTCATGACTTTCGTTACTATTATAAATGTATCTACTATAAAGATGTGATGTATACATACATATATATATATATATATATATATATATATATATACATATGTATATATATATGTATATATAAATATATATATATATATATATATATACTATATATATATATATATATATATGTGTGTGTGTGTGTGTGTGTGTGTGTGTGTGTGTGTGTGTGTGTGTGGTGTGCGTGCGTGTGAGTAGGTCTTTTTGTTTCATGAAGGAAATAAAACTACCAAATATGCCTGCTTAGTTATTAACTCACTTAGCTAGGACAATTTATCATAGGGAAAATATTAATAAATATCTTTGAATGATAACCCACAACCGAACTCAAAGAGAGAGAGAGAGAGAGAGAGAGAGAGAGAGAGAGAGAGAGAGAGAGAGAGAGAGAGAGAGAGATTTGAACAAAACGTTTTGAGACAAGAGTCATCTCGCCTCTGACCTGATGGTAAAAAAAGATGGGGCACGTGGCCAAATAAGAAGGGGCCAAGATGCAGTTACAGCTATAAATGTAATAAGGTCGACATTCCGATCCATATACGTGAACACTTCGTTGTTATGGACGATAGTAAGAGACCTCATTCTTTTCCTGCAAATCACGAGAGTGCATAATGACGAAAGCAACAAATTGCAGCCCTCACTTCGTAGTCTGTAAAGTCGAACGTCTTATTTTAGGCTGAGGCAATGCTCAACCTTCTTGTAGGAACGTTCAATGCGTCACTCTTGCCACGAAAAGCTGCAATGTGTGTTAAGAATCCCATTGTGGTTAAATGGTAATTCTTTTGTATTAAATGTACACTCAGATGGTCCTAAAAGCAAGAAATGGAACAGTTCTCACGAATACAACGGAGAGAGAGAGAGAGAGAGAGAGAGAGGAGAGAGAGAGAGAGAGAGAGAGAGAGAAAGTAAAAAAGATGTGCATACATGTGTTACTGGACTAAGACGAGTGAGTAGTTTAAGCTTGTGGAATTAACAGATATTGAAAGTAACTTCAGTGAGTACAACTAAAGGAATTATGGCATAGCACACATGTTCCTTCACTCAGTGGGGTTGGAGGGGGTTGGGAAAGGAAAGAGAGAGAGAGAGAGAGAGAGAGAGAGAGAGAGAGAGAGCACAGTAATGTTTTCGTTGTGTGGCCAGTGTTATTATATACGAGGGCATAGTAAACAGGTATGTCTCGCCAAACTATGAAACTCTTCACAGAGTCTGTCTGTTTAAAATGTTAATTGATTTTTAGAATGAACGCTCGAGATTTTCTCGTAATACTAATTCATATTCTAAGGGACCTGCCGGGTGTTGCGAAAGAGCGAAGGAATTGGAGAATCCTTACATAATATAAGCGCTGTGCTCATCACTTTCACCAGGGTAAAAAAAATCATTATTCCTTTTCTCCTTTGCTCCAGTTAAGCGTCATGTTTCACGTGACACGTTTTCAATAGAAAAAATGATAAAAACTCAGGTGTCTACGTGATCTGGAGAAGTTCCACGAAATGCCATTGCAATTGCGTTTCAACAAGGCTCCTTGAAATCAGAGTTTTTAAACGAAGAAATATGACTCGTTTTTTAGTACTGAGAACCAATTCTTTCTATTAACTGTGCCCGGAGGATTTGGCTTTTGTCAAATAAAACGCTTCACCCTTAAAACAGCAAAGAAAAAAGAAAACTTCCATAATCTTTCGCTTGTATTGTCCCTGAACATTGCGCCTGCCATGATCTATTTTCAAAAATGCCTTTCACTGAGTTATATTTATATATCTCTAACACGATTTGCTCTTCCTAATTTATGTTTGCTAGACTTTACCCGACTGACTCATCTTTGTCTTCGAAGGTTGCATCATCACATAACCTTACGACCAAACTATTTCATTTATCTTTATAAAAATACAGAATGATCACACTGTTATCATGTCTTTCTTCACTTCTTATACAGTCATAGACATTCATATAATATACAAAGAACTAGTTTTATCTAAAGGAAAAAATGATCCTCTTTGCTGTTATTTTTCAACTCATCTTACCTCCGAAATAATTTCAACGCCATTCAACCCAGTTTATCAATCTTGCATAGTGTTTTATTCATAACAACTGTAGTAGAGCTGAAGGAAGAACTCCTCGATCGACCCCTATGAGTGGAAACCTTCAAATTTGAGATCTTTTGAATCGAGCAGTATCTTGGGGTGAAGGGTTTCTATGAGCGTTTTGACAGTAATTATGTAAAGCCAATATCACTGTAACCAATAGTGGTTGGAGAGCACGAGCTTCCGCCAATCCTGGTTGTTTAGCTTCTGTGATATCGGCCGAGGATATTTACCGTCAGATAAAAACAGACGTTAAAACCAAGAGTTTTCAATCTATTCATAGTTATAATTAAGAGTGTGAAGGTCCTTTGATAACTAAAGTTTGAGTTCCTCTCTTATTATGCTTCAATTAATGTCACGAATACATTTCACTAATCATTTTTGCTTTCCATCGCTGTTTTCGGAATTAATAGTAATGCTAATCTGGGGATACTGAAATTGGCGATTTAAACCTATCCTCCTACCAAAGCTAAATTCATTTCTAAATACTGATTCAGATATGACGCAATATTTGTAAAGGTCGCCATCAAATATTTATTGAAATACGAAATTAAAACCTGTAATTTTTTTTAAAACAAAGCTGACCAGATGCTCAAACCCTCGCCGGCGAGAGGTCTCTCCATTCTTTGATTTCCAGTTTTGCTCCTTCATCTTCTTAATAAAATGAAATTTTTCAATATTTTGCTTGTATCGTACTCTAGCTTATTTGCCTATTTTTTAAAGTATTTCCTTTTTTACTTTTTTGAATATTCTCCGATCATACTTAATACTCAGCGACTGGGGTATTCAACTGAATTAACGGAAACCTCGCTCATTTGAATGAACTACAGATGTAAAATGTGTAACAGGTTCTTCGCACGTCAAACCTTTTGTGTCAGACACTATTCTATACAACACTTCATAACAGACCTTCGGTTATTCTCTGTATCCTAATGATATATGCATTACCCTGCAATTCTCGTAATCGAATCTCTTCTGAAACCACTCATCAAAAGAGGGGGCGAATCTGACTTGATCTGACTCTCTTTACTCACAAAGGATCGAGACAGATTAATGAAGATGAGAAAAAATGTGCATGTGTATGTGTAGGAGAGGAAAAGCTTTTTTAGGTCTGCACAGGTAGGCCTTTAGCACAACACCTTATTGAAGGAAATAGGGAATTTCTTTCTTAATCATTATTAAGTTTAACTCTTCCTGGGGTTAGGAAGACCTAAACCAGAACCTGATCTGGGAGTACAATTCATTGTATATGCTGAAGTCTTCTACGTCAAAGTTATGGCGTTGGAGTTGAATAAAATTTCAAAAGGAAATATACTGCGTATTTCCGGAATAGGTTTTATCCATATCATCTGGCTCTTTTGAAGTGGCATTACTCTCTGGCTCTGGCTCTGCCTTCACTACAGTGTAAATTGTATTTGTCGGTTGATTCATTTCTTGTACAGGGGACGAATTACAATACCTCACTGATAAAGAAAAGAAAAATATATACATATCCCCGGAAGTTTGTAAACGAATCTCCCATTGTCTTTCCCCACTGTAGTCTACGTAGGTCAATCTTATATCGGAGAAAAACCATAAAAAAATGTGCCGAAGTTTCATCGGGGCAATCGAATTTTCCGTACAACGTATATTGCTGTATGAAACTGTCAGCTACGGCCCATAAAACCCTCAGCCGCAGCCAAAGAAACTATCAGTCGCCTCCCGGTGCTGGCCTGTGTTGCTGGCACCTATAGCGGTGCCAGACATACGATCATGTATAACTTTAACCTTAAATACAATAAACTCTACTGAGGCTAGAGTGCTGCAATTTGGTCTGTTTGATGACTGGAGGGTGGATGATCAACATACCAATTTGCATCACTATAGTCTCAATAGTTTTAAAGATTTGAGGGCGGACAGGAAAATGCGAACGGACGGACAAAGCCGCCATAATGTCTTTCTCTTACAGAAAACTAAAAATGAGCCTAGGCGTCTTGTTCAGAAGTTTTCCATCGGACGAGATTGACTGGAAATCAGACGTCATTTCTTTTTCATATCTGATCGAACACTCTTAGGACTCGGCGACGCCCTCCTCGGATGTAATCGCTGGTGATATCAAAAGAGATGTGAAAATATTCATTTTGCCTTTCAAAATGAGCCATTTAGTATGCGTTTGCTTCTCTAAAGGATGAAGTCTGAGCGATATATAATATGAATATTGGAGCAGAATTCAGATTACACTTCCTATAATTATGCATTATGCAGTCTGAGGCTACTTACTAAATTGGAAAAAAATCTCCTGTGTCTAAAATATTGCTTACGAATTACAGTTCGCTCATTGCATTAGCTGACACTGTGTGAAGAACAAACATATATCAGTGTAAGTATCCTACATTGTACTAGAAACGTTTCGTGCCAAAATGAAATTTTGGCTGGTCTCGAAAGAGTTTTACAAGCTGTACAAGTAACCCTCCGATTCTTCTCTCGTTGCTTGCAGTAATAGGAAGAAAATCTTTTAAATATGAAGCTTTTTAAATAAAATCTCTGCATGCATACCTGACACAACAGTACTCGTTTTTTCCTTCACTGGCATGACCTCAAAGATTTTATTTAATTTGACCTGGATAAACTCACCTCGATATATTTGAGGAGCAATATGTTTTCAGGTCATATGCATTATCCCTTACCAAAGAGAATTATTTTCTGTTATGTACGAATGCTATCAGGTTATTCTTACAGAGCAAATAAATTAAAAATGAAATCTGGCTGCAACTAATAGATGAACACAGTTTAGGTGTGTCAGCAGGTCAGCGGAATTCCCCCTTTTGAATATTCCAACATCCGGTGGAGAGACGAAGCTTTATAGCAAACGCTCCCCTTTAACAGAAACTCTCTTATCGTCTACTAATAGCAAAGGTTAAGCCCCAATAACTAACAAAGTCTCCAAAGCAACCATTTTTGAATAATGCTAAGGTTATTTCATCCGGTTTTGTCGCGTGGAAAATCTTTTCGTTTTCCCGAAGAACTGATATAAACAAAATAAAATTTTTGCACTTCACGGTCAGAAAATATTCACCGAATATTATCGGTAAATAAATTAATCTCTAAATCTCCGTCACGCGTTGAAGGCTCGAATTAATTTTCATGCTATATTTCATTTAACTAAACCCAGTATCATGCTTAATTTCCTGAAATGATTTGCCAGCTCCATTCTCAGAAGGCTTTATCCTATAAAGAAATAGAGGGTTCATATCTGCAACGATAGTAATAGCGAATATTCCTGTACATACTGACAAACAAATACACACACACACACATGTATATATATATATATATATATATATATATATATATATATATATATATATATATATATATATATATACATGTATGTATATAATGTGCTACTATACATAAAAGAAAAGGAATAATGTAAAAATAAATAAAAAAGGTTATGAATGCAGACATTTGAGAATTCCTGGTGGTATATCTGTAAATAACTCTAACCATTCATCCCTAGAAATAAATAATAAAACACCTATCTATAAGTGCAAATTTATAATTTTGTTTAGAGGGTCGAACATACAGATGCACAGACAGTTTGAAAGACAGGCTTCTTACTTTGATTTTGGCATTAAAATGATCTGAAATCTCTTTTGTTGTCTGAACCCCAATTTTCATGGCCCGTTTTCATTTCTCCTATTTTAAGGCCCGTGCACATTTGAGGGTACTTCTTTTCCGCTGAAACATTTAATATAAAATAACAATGTCCGTAACTTTATTTTATGAATTCAAGACTTTCGTTGTTTCTTTTGCAAGCCATCTTCCGAAACTTCCCTTTAGTCCAATACGTGATTTTTTGGCCAACTTGATAATGGCGTTTCTGCTGACTTTTAAACACCGAGAAAAGAGGAAGTTTTGAGACGACACTGAGGAAAAAAAGCTTCCTCTGTTTCATTCAAAGACAAAGTCAGCGCAGATTGTTGTGCAGTTTCATATTTTCATTTTGATTTCATAGCTTTTGTAGATTTTTAAGTCTCTTGGTCTGTCGATTAGCGAGTCACATAAGCACATGAATACGACAAACATTATCTTAATTCTCCAACAAGCAAGGAAACTGCAATATCGAAATAAAAGCGAAATAAATGGACGGAAGGAATCAGAAATGTTTTATGTCTTATGTTATTTCTCGTATAATTCATTACTTGAGATTATGTTCTTTCATTTCCTCTGTAAATTGTATTCCAATGATCAAAGATATATTTACTGTTTACTGAAATCTGAAATAAGTTTGGGAAATTTTATTATGCACTAACTGTACACAATAATAGTGTTTTATAGCAAATTCCTCTGATCAATTTCTTCAGTATTGCATTTTCCTAAAAATCTCCCAATTATTCTTCATAATATAGTAACATATTTCCTCCGTAGATTTTCATTTCTAGTTTAACAACAAGAACCTAATTTTCCGAGCAACGAAGCACAAATCTTCTCATGTATTATTCAGTTTAGTTACGAAACTTCTAAAATACGAAACAAAATTGAGGTAATTGGGTTACGTGAGGGTTTGAAAAGCTTGAATAATTGATGACATTCATTTCTTATTTAAATGTAATGATTGGAAGGAGCTTTTTAGGCGGAACTAACAAGAATGAATCGTACTTTCAGATTAAAAGTTGAATGTGCGTTGTACGAAACTACTTTCCTTGTTCACTTCTAAAAGTAAAAAATGAAAAGGTTATGCATGTTTGTTGAAATAATAATAATAATAATAATAATAATAATAATAATAATAATAATAATAATAATAATAATAATAATAATAATAATAAAATTTGAAGTGCGACATGGTGTTGCCATTCTAAACGATCATTATATAAGGCAACTGAACATGATTGTAGGTGTCAAAAAAAATGTTTACATAATAAGATCTTAAAGGATTTAACGAGAAAGGAATAATACCTTTTAACCAACTGGAGACCTGGGAATACCCCACCCCCTTAAAATCCTAAGAATCACAATGTTATATCCTGGCAAAGACCAAAGACCAAAGACCTGAGACCTGAGACCTAAAAGGTGAAATGCCAACATTTCATCTTCTAAGTGACCTGTAACCTTCCAATATAGGTTACGGTAATAAAAGACTATTGACGTGAAGCAGTCACAAGGCCCGAAAGTACCTCAATACTGTTTCATCAAAACACGATAAAAGTAAAAGTTGGCTTTTGAGTAGACACCTACAGTGTTTTAGGCTGAGCAGTAAGCTCGTTCTTGTTTGCGTGCGTAGGTTCAATTCATCCCATCACTGATGAGGGAGCTTCTCCGTTTTAAGTTCAACTCTGTTTCTAGTTATCTTGTGTTAAGAATGTCTGAAAACAGGAGGAAATTGAAAAATTTAAAAAGTATTTGCTACTAGAAATACTCGCACATACATCAATATACACACAAACCAAAACACACACATACACACACACACAATATATATAGATATATATATATATATATATATATATATATGTATATATATGTATGTATATATATATACATATATATATATATATATATATATATATATATATATATATATATATATAGTATATATATATCACATACATACATACATACATACACACATACACACGTATAATATATATATATATATATATATATATATATATATATATATATATATATATATATGTCTTGGTGTGTGTATGTGTGCGTGATTACATATAGACATAAACACATTATATATACATATGTACGCAATTTTAATAGCCACAATGCCCTCTTAACTTCTCATAGTTCTTTACTCTTTTTTGGATACACATGTCATTACAAAGCCTTGAGCTCCAATTTCAAAGAAATTTGAAAAAATCATGATGTCCGGTAGCCGACCTGACCACGAAAAGGATGAAAAGTCTATTCCCTCTCATACATACATATACCTGTCGTTTTCAGATATATATTTATTAGAGCTGGAATAGACCATTCCTCACCATCGTAGTCGATTGGGCAATCTTTTTTTATTGCTTTTTAGGCTGAAATACGTATATATGTAAAATGTACTGGTCATTTTCACCAGATACTTATGAAATTGTAATTAAGAGGGCATTGTGCTTATTACAATTTCACATGTATCTGGTAAAAAGGACCAGTAAATTCTGCATATGCATACATACATACTATTATGTATGTATGTATGTATGTATATAGACACATACACATATATATATGTATATGTATGTATGTATATATATATATATATATATATATATATATATATATATATATATATATGTTTATGTAAAAGAGGAATATATTAAGACAATATGTTCAGATACCGTTGTAAAGTGATGTGCTGTGACATTTCTTAGAATGTAGAGTCAAGCAGTTTAGCTCCTCCTTAGAGACAGAGTGGTCGAGGTGACGAGTTTAGGGAATGCTGACATATCTTTTGGGGTGGCGTGATATTAAAACTGCTGCCTTGCAGATCAGTGCCGTCCTGTTGCTATGGGCGCTTCTTACAGAGGTGACTTCCGAAACTGGATACAGGCAGTTCCTTGGTGTGGACAGCGTGTGTGAGCTCGTGCGTGTGTGCGAGCTTTTCCCTACATATGAGAGGGTAAGGTAGCCAAGATGGGGAGATCTGTACAAGAGAGGCGAAAAGCCAAGATGGCTCCTTCGAACAGTACTTTTATTATAAAGTGCTTGTGAATATTGTGTTGAATGGGTAAGCTTACTTATTTTTAGCAAAAGTGTGGCTTGATTGTCTTTTGAATATTTATTTCAAAGATGTTCTATTTCATATGATCTTTTGATTATAATCTTGTGCTTATCGAGGTGTTCTCCTGTTTTCTAACAGGCGGTTCTGGAGAAAGGGGAACTGATCTGAGAAAGGGGAATTGAATATGGTGACTTAATTGGTGTACTGACTATGTTGACTATGCCTAATGTTATGGCTAAACTAGTTAGTTTTATGATTAATTATCGAGGGTTATCTGAGTTATTTGAACTTTGAGTTTAACATTTCATTTAATCTTTTTGTTAAGAACCTGAGTTTATTTAGTTAATACTTTCCTCTTAAATAAATGTATACTTTTGTAAGTAAATCGTGTCTCATTTGATGGCCTTAGATAATGGAGGGAGGGGGTGTGTTGTGGAGAGAGAGAGAGAGAGAGAGAGAGAGAGAGAGAGAGAGAGAGAGGAGGGGGTTGTTAGTGTTGGAGTGAGAGGAAATGGATGTTGGATATTGCCAGTTGTCTTAGACGCACGATCCATTGTTACCTTTTAAAATAGAAGAACCGAGATCTAGAATCTCGGTTGTATATATATATATATAGTATATATATATATATATATATATATATATACATACATATATATATATACATATATATATATATATATATAATATATATATATATATATATATATATATATATATGAAACCTTGAACCAAACCTTTCTCTTTCTTATGCATCCAGCATCCAAAACATCAGATCCATAAAGCAGAGTAGGTTTAACAGTTCATATGTTCAAAGCGTGACCTCCAAAAGCATGTGTTCACTTTCAGGTCTTATGAATACACGTTGCAGCCACCGTAGCTTCACCTGTTCTGTTACTTGCTTCGCCTCTCGACTTACCATCAGCTGTTACATTTACTCCTCAACTACATTTAAGAATAAGTAGTTTGTCCATTGCTCCTTTAGTTTGCTCACTATTAATCATATAATCTTCTTCTTTCTCACATTTACTTTCAAATTTCCCCTTTACAAAAAAACTTAAAAATCCCACACTAGTTTTTCCTTATCCCAAATCATGTAAGTATGTCCTTGCCCTGATCTTTCCACTCACTTCATTCATTGTTATTAAATAACTATAGACATTCATGTCTTAGATTCGCTTTTAAACCAAAATATCTAATGTCCGGTCTGTATATTCAAAGGTACGCTTCGCTTCAGCAGGCAAACGTTTAAGGGCTCTCAAGAAACTATTCTCTACATTATGTCCTCAACTCTCTTCACGTAATATTTCTACAATGGTGTCGAAAGCTTTTTCTGTTTTTATGTAATCAACTCTCCGGTTTTTTTATTTTAACTTAAACTTATCACAACCTTTCATAGCATGTACTTGATCTAATGAAAGTATTTAAATCTCTTCCTAGTCGAAAACTACAGTGTTTTTCCCTATCAAGTTTACTGTCGTATGTAGTACTTTCCAAATCAAGCTCCTACCATACTTCCTTCTTGCTTTAACATTATACTCCTTAATACTAGCACTATATTTTACCAACTTTACCCATATAAAAAGGAATACTTAATTCTCTCGTCCATTTTTTTTTAAATTCCACAGTATATTTCCCTCCTCTAGACATACCTTACATATACTCGCTAGCGATTCCAGAACCGTTTCTCCTCCGTACTTGATTATCTCACTTGTAATTCCATAAATGTTTGGCAACTCTCTGTTTTTCAAACTTCTCAAAGGCCAATTCGCTTCAGTATTAAACAAATAAAAAGTTCTTCAGTACAATAGAGTTTTCTGTATATCATATAATGCTATATGAGCGGCGGCCCCTGAAACATTCAGCCACGGCCCTTATAGCGTCACCAGACGCAGGATCATGGCTAACTTTAACCTTAAATAAAATAAAAACTACTGAGGCTAAAGGGCTGCAATTTGGTACGTTTGATGACTAGAGAGTGGATGATCAATTTGCAGCCCCTTAGCCTCAGTACCATTCAAGATCTGAGGGCGGACAGAAAAAGTGCGGACGGATAAATAAAGCCATCTCAATAGCTTTCTTTTATAGAAAACTAAAACTTGCACCAAACAATCCCTCTCCTGCGCCATTCTCCTCTACCTTCCATGTTCAACAAATCTTCATTCACACTTCCTCAACCCTAGAATGCTTGCTCATGTGACAGCAAGTCCCCATCCGTATCTTTTATTCAGGCATCCTTTTGTTCATTACCGTTCCTCTCTGTGCTAAGTCCCTTTAGAGCCCTTTTCATTCCCCCCAAACTACTTGTTTACGTCCGTCATATTATTCTTTTACTTTTGTCGCTCTCACTTTTCCTCTTCAGTACCTTCATATGTTCATGTTCGTCTGTTCATCTTCTTTGCATTCTTACTATTGCGCTCGGAAAAATAATTGAGTTTCATTTCATAATCGTATTTTTCTCATCTCTACTCTTATTATTTCTATTAATTCTTCTGATTACTATTCATATTTTCTCCTTATAAGAACCAGTGACCATAAACACTCCATACTGCATGTTTGGCCTTTCATAAAATCTTTCTGCTTCTTACGTCCTGTAACCTATAGGTACATATTTTCCATCCAATATCTTTTTATATGCTTTACAGTTCCATGATATTAAAC
>NC_061109.1:29382570-29397570 GCF_015104395.2 Macrobrachium nipponense
CTCGAGGCAATCTTCATTTAATAACTAATACAACGGGGCCAACCTTCTCTAGGCAATCTTCACTTAATAACTAATACAACGGGACCAGCCTTCTAAAGTCAATCACCAGTTAATGAATAACACAGCGGTGTCAGCCTCATCCTATATTAACGGCTTCCAGTACATAAAAAGAACAACTAGGTTTTATTGAGAAGATTTAATTTGATATATTCAGACGGAGTAGGTACTCTCAAATAAGTCTAACAAAGGATGGGTTAAAAATTTAGGGAGACGCTCCAGACTAAATGCTCTCCAATTCTAGCACGCTGTAAGAATGGTCTGCTTCACTAAAGTATTTATAAAATCATTGCAAATAACTTTTGTTGATAATTATATCCTAGACATCCCCACACAGTTCCTTCATATATCTCCATCTCGGATCCAGTGTCTTCAACATCGTGAAGCAATTGGAAATTAAAATGTCTGTTGGCTAAGTAATCAAGAAGTACACGTATCACCTGAATGTGACTAATAATAATAAAGAGGAATATAATGGCATAAAGTAATTCCTTGTAAATAAATGTATCAATGAAGTCTCCTCACAGCTGTATACAGAAACATGAGTACAATAGCAGAAATAATGTAGGCGAAATGAAAAAGGCCTATCGGGTTACTTATAGAGCCTAAACGCTACAGGTGACATATGATCCAAAAGATTTCTCAATAATGCTGGCCTCTTAACCGCTTTCTTGTGCCCGGAAGGTGCGCCCTTCCCCAACAACCCCCCCCCCCCCCCCCCCCCCCAAAGAAAAAATAAAATAAAAACCTTGCGTGTGAAACCTCAGTACGTCTCAGCCGGTTCTCCCTCTTCGCGAAATCCCATAAATCTTCGATCATTTGCCCAGCGCTCGCATCCTAAATCCCCTGTAGGGCGTCTCCCTCAGGAACCTTAGAAGAAACAAGGCCCTCGTCCGAAGACGAAGAAGGAAAGTGGAAGGAGAAGGCTAAAGGAAAGGTAAATAAGAAGAAAGACGGGAGAAAAAGGGTAGTTTAAAGATTCTTGAACAAGTTCCCCTTTTGAGAGAAATCGTAAGAAGTTAAATACTAACTGGAGTAACTTAGCTAGGTAAATAACGTTCGATTACTGAGTGGCTTATGCAGGTGACGAACAAGAAATATTAAGTTAGAAAGATATATAGCACGCCAGTTTATGATCTCTCTCTCTCTCTCTCTCTCTCTCTCTCTCTCTCCTCTCTCTCTCTTCTCACCATCCGTTTTTCATCCAGCAACAAGGACAGGTCTCTTAGAATGCACAGCCTGTCTCAGCAAACTATGAATGATTGTTCCTCTCGCGGCTCTACAAGGCTGATGACTGCGAGAGATAAAGTAGGAGCCTGTCAGCATCCATGATAATATAATATATATATATATATAATATATATATATATATATATATATATATATATATATATATATATATATATATATATATATATATAATATCTTATGTATACCTATCCAAGCATGGATGCCGACAGGCTCCTGCTTCACAAACTAAATAACCGCCTTTGACCAATCATCTCTCATATAGGTAATTTTACCCATAATTTAGCCGAGTTTCTCTCAGCAAATGTTCTCCATTGCCTTCTATAATAATCATTAACACCATTTGTGCCAATTTGAGATTTGCATCCCTCGTGAGTAACCTTACATGAGCGATTTATTGTTGGCCTTACAACTTGACACGTCTTCATAGCAGTTGAAACCAAAGCATTCCTCTCATGCATCTGAGACAGGGGAATTAACGAACAGGATATAAGAGTGTAAGAAGGAAACAAATATCACACGCATGTATGTTCGGCGTCAATAACATCTGAATCTGTTATGCTGGATCCATTTAATCAGGCCATTAATACACAAATACTTGTTTATAAAGACGTTCAGGCACCAGTCACGCAATTTCATGCATCGACGGTCGAACAGGAACTCTACGCAGAAATGGCAAATTGAATTATTTTGCTCGTTCATGTATCATCTGTGGTCATGTCTGAAGCCCTTCATGCCCGACATAATTTGAACATCCCTAATTAGACGGCGGGCGAAGATCAGTATTCCCTGATTTCCCCCGAGATATTCTTCTGTTTTTCCCAATTCATTCCTTGAGCTGTTGCTTGTAAGAGGACGTCAAATTTTCGAGGATTTGCTACGTTACCTCAAGCCACGAAGACAGGGGAGAGTCAAGTTGCTACTCGTGTCTGTTGGCAAGTTTTTGTGTTAGTGTGTCTTTAGAGTTTGCCCAAAGTTCTTCAAGGAAGGCGAAGGGGTCTTGAAAGAACATTGCTTGTGTACACCAGCTGTTGGTGGATGTGGAGATTATTTTCAGTTGTGCTGTAATATAATAAGTTTTAACTTTTGAGCGTATCAAAATGAGGGAGGAAAGGAAAATGTGAAAAAGTAAAAATATTAAAACTAGTAGGTGAGTGATAACGGGTCTTGACGACTGTCGAGGTGATTCTCTCGACAACTCGGGTACTTATTTTTCCAGTATTATGTAGCATTTGTTTTTGTTTTCGTTCGCATTTATTAGTGAATTTTCACAGTTATTCTTTGTTTAGTTCTAGGGATTAGGACTGTATTAGAAAAACTGTAGGGTTAGAGAGAGAGAGAGAGAGAGAGAGAGAGAGAGGGTGGGGGGAGGTTTGTACATATCCACACAAACGAACACTTACGGATTGACAGAAAAATATTGTATTAATCATAAAATTTCGATAAACCTCTGAATTAATGAGAATCCAGCTTGCGTACAACTACAATTATCGACTTGAAGCAAGATGTAAATATAAGCAGAAAACGCATATACACACAAATACATAATCACGCAACAATAAAATAAAGTAATGTGTACGGCGCGATAATAATAATAATAATAATAATAATAATAATAATAATAATAATAATAATAATAATAATAATAGCTTGGAATCAAAACCCCAGTACGTCCAAAGAGCCAGTAGGAATTTCAGACAAAAACCATAGAGATTTTGAATCATGATGGTAAAGACTGCAAAACGACCGAATGAAAGAAAAAAATATCTACATCCTAGGGAAGTTTTTCTTTTTTTATGTGAGAGGAAAGAACCAAGCTCTGACAAGGCATTCGCTGGAAGTTTTGAGGGTTAGGGATATGTGTGTGTATGTTGGGATTTGGGGGGAGGGGGGGGCAAAGGGGTTTCGTGATCGGGGGGGGGTGGGGGCGAGGTGGTGGCCCTCCCAAAAGTCAGAAAGTTTTTGTTTCTTTGGGAGTTGAAAATTGTGATGGGGGGGGGTTTTTTTTTTTTTGGGGGGGGGGGGTGGAGGGGCAAAGGGGTTTCGTGACTCGGGGGCGAGGTGGTGGCCTTCCCAAAAGTCAGAAAGTTTTTTTTTCTTTGGGAGCTGAAAATTGTGATGTTTTTCCTCTTTTATTCTTTTTTTAATTTCCTTATGTATTTGTCAATGATTTCTTCTACGTAATATGACTTTATAAGATAACCAATCAGTATTTTTCACACAAGTGACCGGAGAGAGAGAGAGAGAGAGAGAGAGAGAGAGAGAGAGAGAGAGAGAGAGAGAGTATACGGTGATGGAAGGAAAACTGGGGAATTTGATTCTTTATGTTTGTGTCTATGATCGTCAAGATGAAAAGACTAAGACATATATAAATGTATGAAGATTATTTTTCTTTACAAAGGAATAATAGGAGCCTCCGTATGCAATCCTACTACACATTTCACCGAAGGAAATGAATTTATCCATTTTTAAACATATTTACTGAGAAAAAAAAATGGAGAAAACCAAAGCATTTGAACAATTTTACTTCTGTTTTTACTATTTGTAAAGTAAATATATAAACAGAGGCAATAACGGGAAATGCAACAGTAATACAAATGATAACAATATATCACTCTGCATAATTCGAGCTATACAGTGACAAGTTGACTATGAAATTACTTTGGTCGTAATGGAGTAAAACGGAACTAAAAAAAATAAAGAAAGAAAAGAACAGGTATTGGGGCGAACAGGGATGGAGGGGAACAGAAGGGGAAAAAGAGGGTGAGGGAAGGAAGGGGCTGGGAACGAGGTGAAGCAGATCTTCCCAAAGAGTCTGGAGTTTTATTTTCGTGACCCGGACCTTCCGTCGCGCTCGCTTTGGAACTTTTCGCATTTGTCAGGAATTCCCGCCCAGTTTCTCTTATCAAAATTCCTTGCACTGAATGGCACCTTACAGGACAGTCGTTTTTGAATTCTCAATATGTAATCTTCATACAATTATGCATTTTATTTAGTTAGAGTTTGCTTAATAATAATAATAATAATAATAATAATAATAATAATAATAATAAAATAATAATAATAAAATAATAATGGAGGAAGAAATCCGTTCGATCGAGCAGATTCCCAAAAGCTCTCTGTACAGATTTATCTTTACATATATGTATATAAACATCACTGCGAATTTGTTTCTCCATTTCAAGACTCGTGCAATTATGAGTATTTAGTAATAATAATAATAATAATAATAATAATAATAATAATAATAATAATAATAATAATAATATGTATTTCGGTAAAAGTCCCTCTTTTAGGCAAATACTGTTAAAAAGAATGGCAGAATTAAGCGAGTTGATTTTATATATTGTTTTTTCTATTTTCCTTACAATTCGCTTCTCAGGCTCAGCGATGTTTCTGAGTAACTGACCAATATTCATATTGGAAAATTTCAAAAAATTATAAATGCTGAAGGTAATCTTTTATTAGAACAGGATATCAGGTCCAGGTCAAGCAGGGGTCGTCGTCAGTGCCGGTATTATTCCGTAGGCGTAGTTCAGTTCGGGGTCGTTTTCGGTTTAAGGGCTGGTATTGGTGCTGGTATAGCTGGTATAGCTGGTATCACGTGATGTTTCGACCTTCTCGCAGGTCATCTTCGGACGAGTAGTTTGAAGAGACTGTAGCAAGGACTAGGACTAGGATAAGGACAGGGAAGTGGGGAATAGGGGAGAAGGAAGAGTACCTCTGGATACAATCCAGTTTAAGCGTAACGGCGGATACTCGGGATGGAGAAGGTGGAAGGAAAAAAGGGAGGGAAAGTGAAGTATAGTAGAAGAGAAAAAAGTGAGGGGCAGACCCTCTTACGAAGAATGTAGCAAGAAAGTCTGTGGGGCGGTATGTATAGCGGCTCGGACCTAGAGTTGCATTCTCATTGGTCGGGCTTGTTGTCCTCCTTGTACCTCTGGTGGAAGTGCCCCTTGTAGAAAAGCTTGATGGCCTCTGCAACATTGGGGCGGGGTTCCTGGTGGTACCAGGCTTCCATATTTTTCCTTAAAGATTCATCAACAGCACGATTGGTGTGTCCGTTGTCGATGAGGACCTGGGCGGCGCGCTCCAACTCACTGTGTGTGTCATTCCAGGAGGAGCAGTGTGAGAGGGCCCTCCTGACGAAGGCGCTGATGGCGGAGCAATCATACCTCTTAGGGCACTCGCTCTCACCGTTCATGCACATTCCCAGGTTCGTCGGCTCTGTGTACACCTTCGTGCTGAATTCGGAATCTCGCTGTTCAACAAGAACATCAAGGAAGGGGAGACAGCGGTCTTTGCAATGTTCATTTGTGAACGTGAGGCAGCTGTGGTTGTGGAATGCACGTCGCAGCTGCTGTATCTCATCCTGGGAGTCAGCGCAGACGAAGGTATCATCAATGTAGCGCACGTACATCCTCGGTTTGTTGGAATTCTGGAAGACCCTCTCTTTGACGGTACCCATATAGAAATTGGCGATAAGGACCCCAAGGGGAGATCCCATCGCCACGCCGTCGATCTGGGTGTACATACAGTTGCGGTGATCAGCAAAAGGTGCATTCTTAGTACAGATTTCCAGCAGGGCTCGAAGGGCATGCTCTAGGATGTTTAAGGATGGAATGCCTCGGCACTCCGTCCTTCGTCAGGAGGGCCCTCTCACAATCCTCCTCCTGGAATGACACACAGTGAGTTGGAGCGCTCCGCCCAGGTCCTCATCGACAACGGACACGCCAATCCCAATCATGCTGTTGATGAATCTATAAGGAAAAATATGGAAGCCTGGTACCACCAGGAACCCTGCCCCGATATTGCAGAGCCCATCAAGCTTTTCTACAAGGGGCACTTCCACCAGCGGTACAAGGAGGACGAACAAGCCCACAAAAAGATCATTGACGAAAACGTCAGCCCCGCCGACCGAGACAAAAATATTAAGTTAATTATATATTATAAATCGAAGAAGACGAGCACCCTGCTGATGAAAAACAACCCTTTGGCGCCCCTGCAGGATCCATCAAAGAAGATGAGTGTGGTCTACCATTACACATACCCCGTCCGAGGATGCCTCGGCAAATACGTCGGTATGACCTCCATGCGTTTCTCCAAGCGAATCTCCTGCCACGCTCAGGAAGGAGCCATCTTCAATCACGCCAGGACTGCTCATAACAAACGGATAAAGAGAAATGATATTATTCCTAATATTGAAATAATAGACCAGACAATGGATCCCCGGCGTCTCATCGAAACCCTCCATATAGGCAAGGAGAAACTAAATTTTAACATCACCCAAGAAACGTTTCTCCTTCCCACCGCCGCCCGGAGAGCAGCGAACAATCCCCCGACAATACCAGATAATCAGGAGCCCCTACGGGATGATAGGATTCCTGCTACGGACGGAATTCCTGTCGTTCATCCCCAGGCACACTACTGTGGCGCTCGCACGAGAGAATCCCCGAGACCTTCGAGACGAGATCCATGACTTCGTCCAAGACCGGCCTGACCAATGAGAATGCAACTCTAGGTCCGAGCCGCTATAAATACCGCCCCACAGACTTTCTTCTGCATCCCTTCATCAATCAGATTCGCCTGCCAGCCACCACCCAGGAAGGTTCTCTCCTCTTGAAGCTCCAACTAGCAGCCCTTATTGGAAGCTCCAACCTGAAGACTGACAGGACCTCTCCCTTCAGCAGTAGCTGTTCAGAGATAGCCTTTCAAGGACAGGATCCCCCTCCATCCTTATCCTTATTCCCATACCCCCACCTAGGGCTTTGCTCTACATTTCTACTCTCCCCTGTATCTCTCCAGATCTCATTCTCAACTTCTTCCAACTAACACCATCAGAAGCCCTTTGCCCCTGGAGTAGCCGTTGTGGTCTTAAAACTCTCTAGGCACACGGCGAGTTCTGCACCATCCAGGCTCATACTTCTTCAGTAGTGCCTGCATAGGAGTTAGGAAATTAGGTGTTAGTCACTGCCTCCCATAGAGTGACTGTTAACTACTGTTATTCTAATTTCTTATAAAAACGGTTTTTTGGTTCTACCGCCCTTAATAATTGGAATTCTTCACTTTTTTTTGAAGTTTTGTTAAAAAGTTAATATTTCTACACCTTCCCCCACCCTTTCAAAAATCATCCCACGTCGCTGTATCACAATTTTCTCAAAATTTTGAAATTTACATAATTACCAAAAAGGCTGTGCAAATCCCTTAGATTTAATTTAGCATCTTTCTTTCAGAGGGTAATAATCAGTTTTCTTTCAGAGGATAATAATCACTGCTCTACCATGACATAATGGGTAAAGTTAAGATTAAGGACACTAGCCAGGGACTTGATGAAGAATCATGTCGCCTGGCAATCTGGAATGTTCTACAGGATAAATTATGCTTTATCCACAAACTTACTAAGGCTAATAACTGCCCCAATCCAAGTAAGTATAAAATCTGCTCAATATGTGTTTCACAAGAACACTATTGGACCGATTGCACCAACCAAGAAAATCAAAAGTGCATCACATGTAATGGGGATCACCCAACCATGGCAGCAAGATGTCCAATCAGAAAAACTTTGACTAAAGACAAGGCTAAAACGATCAGGAACCTACAATCCCAGATTACACCCAACAAGACCCTCGCTCAAGCCACAGCCACAACTGCTCCGAATAGTGCTATTACACCCAATAACAACATCTCACTCCATCAGCTCACTGTAATTAACACAGCAATAATCACGGCAAATTTGAGTGAAACAGCCGAACCAGGCACTTTCCAAACAATGATTGACACTTTCTACAAAGCTAATGGCCTACTGTTGGTTAAAATTCCTACAGAGGCTATCAAGCTAGCCAACTAAGTATCAGCAATGTTAAAATCAGAAAATCAAAATAACACCAGCTCTAATCAGCCCCTGACAATTGATGACGACATGGAAACTGAAGAAGCCAAAAGGAAAAGAATACTTAGCGATTCAGACTCTGAAGTTGAAATGCCTTCACATCCTGCAAAAAAACAGCCACCACAACAATCACAAGCATAACCTCAACCTATAACACTACAGACCCTGAAATACAAGGAGCTTAGGCTCTTCCAAGCCTCCCTTCCATCAATCAAACCAAGAACCCCAAAATTGGACTAAGACTATACATTTCCATCAACACGGCAAACCCCAAAAACCCAACTCACAATACCCTCAAGAGGATGATTTTTGACAATAAAACGATGAAGTACGTCTTCACAGAGAAATTAGACAATAACACAGTCAAACAATACATTACTGAATGAAGAATAGAACTAGACAAATACAGTAGCAGGATCACGAGGATAAACCACGACAAATTCCAAAAACTGAACTCAGGCTTCTTTGACTTAACAAAAGGAAAAACACCATAATGGACACTCTTACAGTCATTCAACATAACATTTTAAAGTGGGCATTCCTTCGTAGTAAGGAACTTAGTAACATTTATTCCTCTTTCTCCCCACATCTTATACTTCTAAACTCCACGAGGAAACCCAACTCCACTCGTATCAAGATCTGGAACTACAACGTTTTTCAATGCAATACCACCAACGATCAAAATGCCTAGACAGCAACAGCAGTAAGACGGGATATCACAGTCAAATTAATTGACGGATTCAATCATGACCTAATTGCAGTAGAACTACAGACAGTTCGGGGACAAGTAATCATAGCAACTACATATTTACCCCCCAGGAACCCAGTATTTCCTCAGCAAGATATCTTGTCCTTAATGAGACGCAATATCCCTGTCTATCTATTAGCTGACCTAAATGCAACTCATCCGGCCCTGGGCCACAATAGCACAAATCCTAGAGGCACCTTAATTCAAGACTTATGAACAGGAATCTAGTTTGCTTTCTAGGACCAGATTTTCAAACATACTTCAGCAGAAGATCCAAGGGTAAACCTGACATCCTTTTGTCTAACAGATACCACATTTTTAATTATTCAATCACTCAGGGTCCTTTAACTACCTCAGACCACATACCTTTATTATTAAAACTTACTGTGAGACCTATTATGGTAGCCACCAGCCCACCACTCGATTTGACCAATGCGAACTGGGATCGTTTCAAGGATATTCTCGATGACTCTCTCTCCAACTGTGATGTACCTGATAACATCATAAAGGATAAATCCTATTTCGATGATAAAATAACTTTTTGGTACAGGATGATCAAAGAAGCCACAGAACTTTGTATCCCCCTCAAAACTTTCAGGATCTTACCATATTCTAAAGAAACAGATAATCTTAAGCTATTACAATATTACTATAAACAAGCCCTAGCTTTAATAAATAATCAAGGTCCAACACATCAGCTATTAGAAAACTTACAAAATATCAAAGAACGAATTAAAATCGAAGCAAAGGAACTTATAAAATCGACTTGGGAGACACTACTAAATAAAATTGGAGGCATCTATCAAGACCCAGGAAAGTTCTGGAAAATGATCAGAAGACTTCTGCGATCAGATTCTGAACCTACAGCCTACATACTCCATAACAACAGGAAAATCTATTCACCCAAAGACCAGGAACCAATTTTCAGAGTATTCTGGTCTAATATCTTCAGAATAAATCCATGGGAGAATTTAAGGTTTGACCTGCAACATGAACAATGAGTGATTGAAGCACTTCATGAACATGATGATCAAATGATACCATACGACACAGTAGAGCTCGATAGATTAGATGATGAAGACCAGTTTATTTAACCAATTCAACTGCAAGATATCATCAAAATAATCAATAATTTTAAAAACAAAGCACCTGGCCATTCTAAAGTAAACAAAATTATCCTCAAGCACCTTCCCATCTCCATGCTTGACTTTTTAAGAGTAATTTTCAATAAAACCATAAGTATGGGCCACTGGCCAGACTTTTTTAAGAGAGCACTACTTCCCTTTGTGGGGAAAAAGGGCAAAGATCTAACTTCTGTTTCTAACTATAGACCAATTTCCCTTCTAGAGATACCTGGTAAGATCCTAGAAAAAGTCATTCAAATGAGGTTTAACGAGTTCCTCGAAGACAATCTGCTAACCAACGATAACCAATATGGGTTTACACAAGGTAAAGGAACTCAGCTTGCTTTAGCCAGACTCTATGAGTTCATAGCAGTCAAGAAAAGTGTAGGATACGGCTCCAACCTTATCTCAAGGGATGTCAGTCAGACCTTCGACAAAGTCGGGCATGAAGGTTTAAAATACAAACTTTTGGAAGCGCAATTGCCAGATTTAGCAACCTGACTGCTATGTAACTTTCTAGACAACCGTGTGGCAAGGATTAAAATTAAGGACTTCATAGGACCAGAGTTCCAGTTACAGTCAGGGGTTCCTCAAGGTAGCATTCTCTCCCCATCACTATACAACTTTTACATTAAAGATGCCCCTCCTCCATCGCAAGGTTGCCTTCAAATCATGTTCGCAGATGATCATACCCAAGTCATAACGTATCCCACCAAAGCCAAATGTATGTTACAAAGAAAGACTATTAGAGAAATACAAAAAATCAATAACTAAGAAAAGAAATGGAAGATAACAACAAATATGAATAAATTTCAGCTCCTCTCAATTTCTGCTCGACGTCCCATGTATATTATAGTCAACAACGGGAGAATTCCATATAATCAACAAGCCACAATTCTTGGGTGCAAATTTCAAAAATCAGGCATTCTTCCCCATGTACAGTCGAGAATAGCTACCGCGAGGAAAACTGTCAGTAGATTAAAAGGATTCAAAGGACTGTCAACAAAAACTCAACTTGAATTATATAAATCACTAGCCAGGCCACAGCTAGAATACCCAGCCATCATATTTGGTGCACTGAGTAAAACAGCACTTCGTAAAATGCAAGCAATTCAAAATAAAGCTCTGAGGCAAGCATATAGGGAAAGTCCCTCCTATTTCAACACAATAAGGGAGTTGCATAACCACTCCAAATTGGAGCCTCTGAATGTCAGGTTCCATAGACTTGGGCAGAAAACTTGGGACAAATTAAGTCTAGAAGACGATTACTTATTCACTACCACTAGAGATCTCACCATCAACCAAGTCAGAGATCACTACTGGTGGAGTAGACTTGAGCCAAAGGTCAATTGTGACCCCCCCAGACCAAGGTATATAGATACTGACTTAAAAAAAAAACAATAAATCAATACTTAACAAATGAATCAAAACATAAGATGTGCTAGTACATCTCAATCCTACTAACATATAAAATCAATTCCAGTTATCACGGGCGATGAACCAAATGAACTGTATTCCGAGCCTCTCTACTCTCTCTTGTCCTTGCATGGTGGCTAAACCAGTAATCTAACTTGGCAAGAGGGTCTGCCCCTCACTTTTTTTCTCTTCTTCTATACTTCACTTTCCCTCCCTTTTTTCCTTCCACCTTTCCCATCCCGAGTATCCGCCGTTACGCTTAAACTGGATTGTATCCAGAGGTACTCTACCTTCTCCCCTATTCCCCACTTCCCCGTCCTTATCCTAGTCTTGCTACAGTCTCTTCAAACGACTCGTCCGAAGATGACCTGCGAGAAGGTCGAAACGTCATGTGATACCAGCTATACCAGCTATACCAGCACCAATACCAGCCCTTAAACCGAAGACGACCCCGGCCCTGAACTGAACTACGCCTACGGAATAATACCGGCACTGACGACGACCCCTGCTTGACCTGGACCTGATATCCTATTCTAATAAAAGATTACCTGCAGCATTAAAAATTTGTTGAAAATTCGCAATAATAATAATAATAATAATAATAATAATAATAATATAATATGTCAGATGATAAAAATAATGTGGCTCCGTAGCAGAGTGGGTTAGGTCGTCAATAGACTGGTTAAGCAACTTTTGGGCTGGTCGTCAGTCGTTGGATGGGTGACCGCTCTCCTCGGCGTTGATTCCTTGGGAAAGGATCTTTACCATAATTTCCTCAGTCTACTCAGCTGTAAATGAGTACCTATCCCTGACGGGGAAGGGTCCAGCTATGGGTTAAATAGCAAAACTCAGCAATGATGGAAAGAAATGAAGGACTAAACGACAACGACGTAAATGGAACCTCTGGCAACAGAGGAGCTTCGTCTGGCAGCCAGGTATTCAACCCAATTGAAGGGGATGACGGTCAGGTACTTGGAGGTCGTCATCCAGCAACTGACCACCACAACGACAGTAACCAATAGCCTGAGATTGGAGCTACAGAAGCAAACCAGAGGAAGAAATGGACAAGAGAAGAAAATAAGGAAATATGGAGATGCTACATCAGAAGCAACCCGACAGAGAGTGGATATAGAAGGAGGTTGGTCAACATCTGGAATGAGAGGAATAACACCCCCCAAACAGAGCAGAGGCTGGCAGACCAAGTAAGGAACATAAAGAAAAAGAACTGGCTCTCCCCAACAGAAAGAGAGGAACTGGAAAGGGAAATGACATACGACAACGAATTACAAGAAGACGAACTGAGAGATGATGCCACAGAAGACGACAGGGATGATGAGGTATCAAACAAGGACACATGAAGAAACACCGACGAAGTAACAGAGAAGACGGAATGGGTAGAAAAGATTAGACAATGGATGGAGCCAGTTACAGAGAGAACAAAGATCCCCTCCATGAAAGCCTACATCACCAAGAAATTAAGGGAGAAAACAAGTGAGGTCAATGAAATAACAGGAATAATATACACCACCAGTATCACAGATTAGTAGCAGAACTGATGGGAATACGAACACCAACACCACCAACACAACCAACCCAACAGAAACCAAAACAGCAACCCCCTTGGAAAAGGCACCTGGAAAAGCAAATCATGGTGATGAGATCTGACTTGAGTAAATTGAAAGAGATGGCAGAAAAAAGGCTAAGAAGCAAGAAAACAAGGGGGGAACTCAACGAGAAATACAAAGTACAAGAGAGGGAACTAAACAACACAGTAGAAGATGTAAAACAGAGGCTTAAGGCCAAAGCACATAAGATCCAACGGTACATGAACAGGAATAAGGGATACCAACAGAACAAACTATTCGGAACCAACCAGAAAAGACTATAGAGCCAACTAAGAGGGGAAGACAACCACCAAAAAATTCCTGAACCCGAACAAGTAAGAGACTGGTTAAACATATGGAACAATCCAGTTTCACACAACAAACATGCAACATGGCTCCAGGAAGTCAAGGACGAAGAAACAGGGAGAATAAAACAAAGATTCACCGAGATCACAATAGACACAGTCAGTCACCAACTAAAGAATATGCCAAACTGGAAAGCCCCAGGTCCCGATGAAGTCCATGGATACTGGCTCAAAAACTTCAAGCCCCTACACCCACGAATAGCAGAACAACTCCAGCATTGTATCTCAAATCATGCACCCAAATGGATGACCACAGGAAGAACATCCTTAGTACAAAAAGACAAGAGCAAGGGAAATATAGTCAGTAACTACAGGCCTATCACCTACCCACCAATAATGTGGAAGTTACTAACAGGTATCATCAGTGAAAGAGTATACAACTACCTAGAGGAGACAAACACCATCCCCCACCAACAGAAAGGCTGCAGAAGGAAGTGTAGGGGCACAAAAGTCCAGCTCCTGATAGACAAAATGGTAATGAAGAACAGTAGGAGAAGGAAAACCAACCTAAGCATGGCATGGATTGACTATAAGAAAGCGTTCGACATGATACCACACACATGGCTAATAGAATGCCTGAAAATATATGGGGCAGAGGAAAACACCCTCAGCTTCCTCAAAAAAATACCAATGCGCACACTGGAAATAAACAATACTTACAAGCTCTGGAATAAGACTAGCAGAGGTTAATATCAGGAGAGGGATCTTCCAGGGCGACTCACTGTCCCCACTACTCTTTGTAGTAGCCATGATTCACATGACAAAAGTACTGCAAAAGATGGATGCTGGGTACCAACTAAAAAAAGAGGCAACAGAATTAACCATCTGATGTTCATGGACGACATCAAGCTGTATGGTAAGAGCATCAAGGAAATAGATATCCTAATCCAGACTGTAAGGATTGTATCTGGGGACATCAGGATGGAGTTTGGAATAGAAAAATGTGCCTTAGTCAACATACAAAAGGGCAGATTAACAAGGACTGAAGGGATAAAGCTACCAGATGGGGAGCAACATCAAACACATAGATGAAACGGGATACAAATACCTGGGAATAATGGAAGGAGGGGAAATAAAACACCAAGAAATGAAGGACACGATCAGGAAAGAATATATGCAGAGACTCAAGGCGATAATCAAGTCAAAACTCAAAGCCAGAAATATGATAAAAGCCATAAACACATGGGCAGTGCCAGTAATCAGATACAGCGCAGGAATAGTGGAATGGACGAGGGCAGAACTCCGCAGCATAGACCAGAAAACTAGGAAACATATGACAATACACAAAGCACTACACCCAAGAGCAAATACAGATAGGCTGTACATAACAACGAAATGAAAAGGAAGGGAGGAAGAACTTTACTAAAGTTATTTGAGGGACGTTTGCGTCAACATCGAGAACAGAGCACTGGGACAATATCTGAATAACAGTGAAGATGAGTGGCTCAAGAGTGCATGGGAAGAAGGGCTGATAAAAGTAGACGAAGACCCAGAAATATACAGAGACAGGAGAATGACAAACAGAACAGAGGACTGGCACAACAAACCA
>NC_061109.1:29402570-29405070 GCF_015104395.2 Macrobrachium nipponense
GATACATACCTTTTATGTAGTGCCAGCATTACAAGTAGTAAGGAATTTCAGTGATTTTAGGAATTGATTTTGTGGATAGGAACGAATAAGAGTGGCTGGCACAGCCGGGAAAGGGATAGAGGTATGTTTAAAGGGGACAAAAGAATTCCCACAGAGGGGGAGAGACCGAGGTACCTACGAGTCTCCCTTAAGTCGAAGGGAGCTGGGGGAAAGTACCCGCTGCCCAGAGGCGGGAGATGTGGCACCACCCCGGACCCTCTCATCCCTCGCCGTGGACACCCTCACGGAGCATACCGGAAGGCACTTTAGTTATGATCAGACCACATAACAAATGGGACGATTTTATCATTCCGGGTCTGAGTGAGGTAATACAGGAGAAATTAATGTGCCATTTATGAATGTCAGTGACCAGCGTATCGTATTAAAACAGCGAGTCGATATGCGACCTTGAACCTTGTGAAATAGCAGATGCTTCCTACACTCTTGCGACCTTGGGTAGCACGTTTCAAGGTCGCAGTGAAGAACGTCAAGTAGACTCCTCCGGACAGCTGGTGGGTCTACCCCTGTTACTTATCAGAATATTGTCAAAGAAATCGTAGAAGGTTATCAAGATGTAATCGCGATTGGCGACGAAACCCCAGGCAGAGTAAATAGTTTTCCTTTTGTTATAGAAAAACCGGGGGTCATCCACCCATAGATCTAAGCCTTATAGAATACCAGTTTGTTATCAGCGGGAAAGAATGGAGAACGAGATCAATAAATTAAGGGAACAAGGGACAATTAGAGAAAGTGAATAATCTCCCTGGGCCTCGCCAATCGTGATGGTTTTAAAAAGAAGGATGGTTCTCTTAGGCTATGTGTTGATTATAGAAAGTTGATAGTATCACAAAAGACAATGCATTTCCATTGCCCTCTATCGAAGAGGTTGTGATTAAGGTCAGGGAGAGTAAATTCTTCACCACCTGATTTAAAGTCAGGTTATCATCAAATACCTATAGACGAGAGTAGCAAGGAAAAGACACCGCTATAGCTAATGATCAATTGTTTGAATATAATTACCTCCCTTTTGGGGTAAAGAATGCTCCTGCTCATTTTTCACGTGTTATGATGTCCGTATTAGCTCCGCTATTAGGACATAGCGTGTTTGTTTATTTAGATGACATAATCATAATAGGGGCTACAGTAGAAGAACACAAAAAGAACATTATTGAAGTTTTAGAAGCTTTAAAGCGACAGGGGATGAAAATTAATCTAACCAAATGTAAATTTATTCAGCAAGAAGTTGAATTTTTGGGGCACATCGTATCATCTGAAGGCCTTAAGCCTTGTGCCGATAAAGTAGCAGCAATTAGAGAATTTCCCAGACCGAAGAATGCAAAGGAAGTAGCCAGTTTCCTCGGGCTCGCGGGCTACTACCGTAAATTCATAAAAGATTTCAGTAAAATAGCGAGACCGCTAGATTCATTGAGAAAGCAGAAAGATTTTCATTGGGAACGGGAGGAAGAAATAGCTTTTCAAGAATTAAAGATTTCACTCACAAGTAATGAACTATTAGCTTAACCAAAGTTCGATCGAGCATTTATAGTAACCACTGACGCGAGCAGTATAGCTATTGGGGGAGTGATTTCTCAAGTTGACGATGCAGGGAATGAAAAGCCGATTTGTTTTGCATCACGAGCATTGAAAGGAGCGGAGAAGAATTACAGTACCTTCGATAGAGAGGCATTGGCTATTCTATGGATGCTGGAGAGACATCGCTATATTTTATTGGGGCATAAAGTAAAGATTAACACAGATCATCGCCCATTGAGAGATTTATTCAGGAACGGGGATTTGACCACTCGACAGGCTCGTTGGATAGAACGGCTGTTAGAGTTTGATATTGTGGGAATTGAACATATAGCAGGGAAAACAAATAAAGTAGCGGATGCCCTCTCCAGAAGTGCCATAATGGGAGTTACAACGCGAGCAGCAAAGAGAGAGGAACAACGACGGAAGAAGCAAGTGCATGAGTCAGAGGCAGCCGATGTAGAAAACGGGAATAACTCGGGAACTCCAGAGTTAGGGAGAGAGAGAAGGGAAACGAGTCGTGGGAGTGAAAGGGCTGATCCTCCTAGGGGGTCAGCAAGCGAATGCCCTGGGAGTGAAAATGAGTGTGTGATTGATTTGTGTGGTTGGAGTGTTGGAGAGGTGATAAGGGGTCAGAGAAGTCCGAGCCATGGATCGGGCAGGTTAGGGCTTATGTAAGGGGTGTCGAGTAACGAGTTTCCCGATTTCCTAAAGGTGTCCAGAAGTATGTTCTTCATTGAAGGAGATATTTTGTTTTGTAAATATGAGAAGAGACCGGGCGATATCCGAGGACGCGGTAGAGAAAGCCATCCACATGATACATGTAAGTGCTTATGCAGGACATATAGGTATAGAAAGGTCCCTCAGGAGGGCACGAGAATCCTTTTTTTGGATAGGAATGAGAACAGACATTACAAAATTTATCAGCCAG
>NC_061109.1:29410070-29430070 GCF_015104395.2 Macrobrachium nipponense
AATGGACATTGTCCGCTGCTGGTAGTCGGCTAGGGCACCTAGGCCAATTCGTGGAGTGCCCTATTACGTTGCAGGTTTTGCAACGGAACTGTGAATGATCATTCTCCCTCCTTGGTAACGGGGAGACTGTTGGTGGACGTACTTCCTGGAGGAAGTAGAATTTCGATGACTCCGTGCTTTGGAGTGATTTGACATGGGGTTAGGGACCCTAGCTTTTTGAATTGTGAGGGGAGACTTCATGTCTTGCCCTAGGAGGAGGTCGTAACCTCCTGGGATGTAGCTTGCAACTGCAAGAGTACAAAACTCTGGAGAAGTGAGGTCTGGCTGACCCTCAATTGACGTCGGAAGGATCAATTTAATATGGTTGATACCTTCGATGGTGATTAATTGACGTCTATCAATGTTAGCCCCTCGGGGGACATGGTCTTCCCGTATCAGGGAGATTTGAGCGCCAGAGTCGCGTAGGCTCTGACATGGCTTGGCTGATGATGACTTTTGGAGGAGTGCGACGGTTATAGGGCCCTTAGCTGGGGGTCCTAGAGAAGAAGGATTGGTGACGGCCATTGCGATGGCAGGAATATTTAAAATTTGCGCACCCTCCATAGTTGGCAGACATGTGACCCTTGCGGCCACAGTCTCGGCAGCAGTGTTCCAGAACCTCTTCCGTGGCACTGGATGATAAGACCGAGATGGCCCCACAGGTTGCGAATCTGTGGAGTCACAGAGGCTGGCAGTGTGCTCTGGCACAGGTGAAAACGTCCTCTGTTGGATCACCCTCGGAAACAAGTCCGGGGTCAACTGGTGGGCTTACCTCTTCCAAAGGGGAGGAGGTAGGCGGTTTGGTAAAGTGGTAAGAGGCTGAGATGATGCGGAAGAAACGTCTGGCTCTGACACTGGGTCAGGGCCAGGTTACAAATAAAAGGGATGTCTGGACATCGGAGGCACTAGCCTCTGAATCTAAACATGATGATTGATTATGAGGCATGCTGCAGGGATCCGGTGCATCTGGTAGTGGGAGCTGCGTCCAGGGGAGATACGGCTTAAGTAAATCTCGGCCCAATATCACCTGATAAACATCATGAAATTGGTCCACCTACGCCCAGGCGGCACAATGTGGTTTCCTTGGTCACCTGGTCCAGAAAGGGCATTTTTACATTCAGAAGGACCGAAGGAACAGAATAGAGGTTACCGTCAATCCATTCGAACTGAATTTCTTCGTCCGTACGGATTTTGGCACCCCCTAGGCAATGCCTTTCTGGAAATAAGGGAGACCTGGGCTTCGGTGTCGGCCATGACTTGTACCCACTGATAGGGCGTAGGAGACAGTTCATCAGGCAGGGCTACATGGTAGCCTTGGAGAAGTTCACCCTGGAAGCTCTCCTCCCAAGGTAGAGACCGACTTGGGCACTGGTCGGAATCCACAGCATGCCCACGCACACAACAAGTGGTGCAGAACCTCCGCAACCACCTCTTACCGGGAGTCCAGCTCATGTCTGGGGCTTGGAAACTAGCAGAGAGATTGCGTCATCTAGGAGAGCTAGCTCATGCTTTCTCTCTTCTCTCTCTTTCCTTTCTCTTGCTTCTCTGGCTATCCTCTCTGCGCTCTTTATTTTTTCTCTCTGCTTCTGCGGCCTCCTCTGCTTTGCTTTTCTTCCTTTCCCTGCTGGCGCGCAGGCTGCGCAGCGCCTGCTGCGTCTTTATCCACTGGTCAAGTGCTGGTCCAGTGTAACCAGCCTCCCTGCCCAGAGTTATGAGGGCTCCGAGCTTCTCTAGCTCTCTGGCAAAGAAGTCACGGGAAGCAGGGGAAGACATTTCCCTTAGGCTACAGTAGAGGCTCGGAAGAAAATGAAAATAATGGCCAGGAAAGGTACTGAATGGAATAGGAGTGCCTACTGTGGAAAGTGGCACTCACTTGGAAATGGGTTCTGCAATGTGGTAATGAAAAGTGAAAAGACTGGGTGCTCGGTGGCACTTTGTGAATGGCACCTTCTGCTGAGGTGAAAAAATCGAATGAAGTGTGCTGTGTACGTCACACTTACGGGCGTTCCCAACTTGGGAGACGTTGGAATGGGCTACCTGTACGTCTGTACAGGTGCGCGGCACTTATGAGGAGGCGTTCCTTGGGTTGGTCCGAAGGATCACTGATCCTCGTACACGGACATTAATGAATTGGGCGTTCCGTAAGGACGGACACGCAGGTTTGTCAGCACTTAGGCGCTGGTATTGCGGCGCTTCGGGAGGCTTTCCTTTGTTGAGTGTTCCGAAGGATCACTGACCTTGTACAGGACACACTAGTACTGGGGCGTTCCGTAAGGGACGGACACGCAGGTTTAATGGCTTACCTGGACGGCATTGGACAGTGCAATGCACTTATGGAGGCTGGAGCACTGGTATCGTGCTGGGGTCCTGGGACATACATGCAGTATACTAAATAGACTGAGTGAAATGGGCAAGCTCATGGCAGAGGGTAATAGTTGGAGGAGAGAAAGTAAAAAGGTGGGCAGTACTCAGCGGCCAGTCGATGGACCAGCGTGTCAAGAATTAGGCAGTAAGATGGTTAAGACCTGACGTGCACTGGTGGTTGGCCAGTCCTAAACTGTAACGACTTCCCTGTCGGGAATAATGAATTTGCGTGGCACATCGTGTGCGAATTGTGCTTGCGGTATACGCAAGTCTTTTCGTGATGAAAATGAAAGAACACTCGGGGAACGACAGGTACTGGAAATTTAGAAATGCCAGTCACCGCTGAAGTACTCGATAAATTGAAATAAAAAATGCTTGCAAACTGCAATGGACAACATGCGCGTACGTATCACGCTGTGTAAATGAAGACACAAGAGACTAAAATAATGTAATTTGCATGCGATAATTAATGGTAAGAGTAGTACTCTTGGCTTTGCCGAATACGGGTCTGGTTTACTCGCTCTCTCTCTCTCTATCCGGAGAGGAGTGAAAATTGATACATGAATGAACTCCCTTATCCATTGAATTGAAAACTACTAAGTTCGTTTGAATATGACGCATACTGCGTTTTTTAAAGATTTACTTACGTTAACGGTTACTGAAAGAATACTTTTTTTGAAAAGTTTATGAAAAGATAACGCGCTCGCGGGCGTGAACGATGTTTACGTTAATGTTAGCGGCTTGAGCTTATGAAATGATTTGGTTTTTTCAATCATGACAAATTTACAAAGGACGCGTTTTACGTTAACAGCTCTGCAATTGACTCACTTTTTAAGATTTACGTAACTTGTACGTAAGGACCAAAAAGTGAAAAAACGGTAAGGATTGAAAACGATGTAGCAAACAAGTGTAAATGAGGTACGTTAAGTGAAATGAAATTTTCGCTCAAAGCGCAAGTGATCGATGGCGAGGTGATGAAAAACACGGTTGAGGCGAGTAAGAGCGGGCTAGAACCACGGCATGTGCAGCATTGATGGAGAATCAGCTGATTCTCTGTAAATGCGAGGCGATTTACAACACGAACATTTAATGTTCTTATTCAAGGCGAAATTACGTAATTTTTCTCTGGCAGAACGATAGATACTAGTACAGACATTGATATTATTACGTTAAAACTCGTGACTTACGTTACTTTGCTTTAAATTGTTTAGATAAGGTTGAAGAGAAAACAACATGGCTGCCGCTGTGAATGAGACGAAGGTTGGTTGAGGGACCGCGAAGGCGCGAGAATGCTCTAAGCTGATTTAAAAGATGAGAGGTAGCGGTTACCAACACTTGCGAATGAAGGACAAGTTAAAAAAAAAAAATGATACCCTAACATATCACGGACAAAAGAAATTGACCTTCTTTTGCCGTAACTATTAGTAAAACACTCCTAACTAGATAGGCTTTTCAAACACAGCAAATAAACCTGGCAAAAGCACTTTCCTAGTTTTGAGCTGGTCTTTCTGCCATATATTACACACGTGCTCAGTCTCGTCCGACGGAGGACAGCACCAAAGTCAACAGAGAATTCGCGGGGCAAATTGTTTGACTCGCCGCTAAATATAATCTTCTGGCGCGTTCGCCGTTACAATAATAAGATTTCTAACCTACGCTCTTTTAAACACTTCTACAATAAAAATACTTTAAAACGTTACCTTAAGCTAACATTGGTTATAGAATAATCATATTAATGCATGGAATACATTACCGTGAGTCAGTGGTCCTTCTTCCTGCAAGTGTGCTTGAGTTACTTTTTGTAAAAGAATTACAGCTTTACGTTTTACAACGGATACGCGATTTACAGCTTTTTTTCAAGCAAGCCCGATTCGATCCCGGCGAGGTCGACACTGTTACGTATATAGGGCTTGAGAGAAGCTAGCTACGTAAACGGAAAAATAATTGAGGGATTTCAAGAGGTATTGCTTGAACTTACCGAAACGATAGTTATTAATTCTTTACTAGAGGAGTCGCAGAAAACTCAGCGTTACTTTAAAACTATTATTTACAAAAGGCCCGTGCTGGCCTGGAGAAAAGTTAAATGATATTGGCCCGTGGGGGCTATATAGTCTCATTCAATCAAGAGATTTCATTCACTGGGTTAATGCACACTTGCGGCAGAGAGACGGCACGTGATCAGGAATCTGGGAAAAGAATCCCAGATTTAAAACGAGATAAATAAAAGGAAATGACTCTTGCTTTGATTAAGGTGACTTAATTCTTAAACATTGGGGAAGGTAAACTCGAATGGTGTCTTTTACTGAGGTATGCACGAAAAACTTGGTCTTCTAACAAGTCACAAAGGGGAGCACGTGCCCGAGAGGACAAAGGTCTTCTGATGTAGAAGGGGTAAAAATGAGATGAAAATGGAATTTAGCAAGAGTGCTTATATTGGTAGTAAAAGGTGCGGGGTTGAAGTTTAAACTTTCAGACGTTACTTATGCAATATTCTGTGTATCCTTGTAGAAGAATGCGGCACTGACCTGCTGTCAGGTCTGGGGTTCGTGTCCACCAGCACGACGTGGGTAGGGGCAATTTTGGAGGCTGGCAATTTGACATCTGTCCGAATCAAGTCTCGCAGCCGACTTAGACCGATACTGCTTGTGTTTCGAATCACTGGGGCTTCCCCCCCCAAAAACCGTCGAGCATTGCCTGAAAGGTGGTAAACCAACGCCAGCAAATTGGGAAGAAAATAGGTTATTATTTAGAAGTTCCCTAAAAACCATACTCGAAAGACTAGTAATCTGGTGACTGCCTCTCTTACCCTAAGCTTCCGTCAGACCGGAAATATCATTCTACGAAATACACACTTCTCCAAACAAAAGTGCTCCAGAAGGCATGGCTGCTGCTATTTTATAATTAAATATAACTAAAACTCTGCTGGGGAAGGCGAGGCGTTCATAGGGTAGGCAATATATATTATATAATAATCTATTATAATTATATATATATAATTTATTATATATATATATAGCTTATGTCGTGTATGCACGTAATCAACATTTAAACAATTCCTCGACAGGAGCTACACTAAAGAGAAGATAGGCACAGTTCTCTGCCATATTTAGATCCTAGCACAAACTCCTCTGATGCATCTCATGGGACAACATTGATGGTTAAGCTCTAGAATCTTAGATCGTAGTTTCCAAGATATATGTAACCAAAGGACCCGGTACTTAACTGTTCCTAAAAAGAATCAAGAGATGCCCCAATCATTCGGAACTACATCATGCTTAATTTAAAAAATACAACAGAGCAATTGATTGCATTGCACACATGCACATGGAGAATAATATTTCTGATCAAAATCAAGCTGCAAGATGCAGCCCTGGAAACTTGGTACTCATCCAATTATTTATGGAACATTTCGCGAAAGAAATCGAATTGAGGAGACTGTGATAAAGCAAGAAACATTATGTCTGACATCTGCCTCGCTAATGGAACTCCTGACTTTCTTAAATGACTAAACTACCTTTACTTGACAATGCTACTGTTCCCCTAATGAATGACCATTCTTTATGAAGTATTTTTCATTCTCTCCTTTCCCCCGTCTTTTGACAACCCTAAGAAAGCATTACTCATTGATGGCGCAGTACCATGGGATACCAGAGTAGGTGAGAAAGAAAGAGAAAAAATGGATAAGTATCAAGACCCCTGAATAATTTAAATAGGAGAAGGGATAACGGCCCAGTGGAATTATACTCCATAATCAAGGGACACTAGGCACGTTTCCAAGATCCCTGAAAAAGAACCTGGAAAATGAGATATGAAAGTAGCTCCAGGAACTTATGCAGACGAGTTGTTCCCTGGGAAACCGCGTACATAGTAAGAACAGTGATTGATTCCTAAGGAGGCAAGATGCAACCCAGAACCCCACACTAAAACACCACCCAGTCGAATAGGATGACAGTGACAGACAAAAAAGATAAAGGTAAAATAGAATAAAAAGATAAAAAATAACAAAATAATAATAATATTAACGCTAGCAAAATGCCACAAAAAGAACCCACGATGCTATTATAGGGTCTTATTTCACTTATAACTTGCCATGTCATAATTCTTCAGTCTATTATTTATGGATGTTACAAAAATGTCTTTTGAAAACTGATATATTACCGCTCTCTCTCTCTCTCTCTCTCTCTCTCTCTCTCTCTCTCTGCATGCCTACCTCTGTAACTTATTTGTCATCTGGCAGCGCTCTCCGGAACAAACATGTTCATGCTGAAAAGCCGTTCGTCATCCTGACAAATCGCAAGTATTTCAATGTTTTTAGGGTGAGCCCACAATTTCACATTTGTCTCTTTTCTGTTGTTGTGTTCTTCCTGACGTCGGTTATTGGCGTACATTGAGGCAAGTGTATATATATATATATATATATATATATATATATCATCTAGATCGATATATATATAGTATATATAGAAATAGATATAGAAATAATATATATTATATATATTATATAGTAGTATATATTATATAATATATCTCTGCAGTAAGACTACAAATGTCCTGAAATCCAATCGCTCTACCAGGAATTATTTAAGTATTTCATATTATGCTAACCGAAGGCGAATTTTTTTATGTTGTATAATTTGTCTCCCGTAGCTTCGAACCAGCAGACGAGCCAGAGAAGATTATCATCGACGCAGGACATTATCACTCGGACACAAGTGGTGGTTATAAAGTAATATGTATATAGATTAGCTATAATAATATATATATATTAATATATATATATATATATATATCTCCATAGGCGAAAAATAAGAGGCGAGGTTTAGGTCCTGACCCACTATGACTTCATTTTCAAACCATTGACGTACGAGTGAAAATGACAGTATTAATAAATAGAATTGGGAATTATACAAATATATATATATATTACTCTATATATTATATATATATATATATATATATATATATATATCTGATATAAATATAAATATATTTATTTACCAAGAGGACAGTATGACGAACATACATACAACCGTCAAGGTAAGAGTGACTTTCAAAACATATTTGGGTAAAATTCACAATAAATTCTCAAGGGACACTACCGATAAACGTACCCACCGGAGGAGACTGCGAATCCACACTTGACAGGTGTCAAGGAGGAGGGGTTGGAAATCCCATTAACCCTGCTGCCCCCTTACTGTGTTTACAAATATGTTAATCCTATTTCCATACATCTCTCCTGCTTTCTTATAAAATCTAAACAATTTACAAATTTCTTTTGATATTAAAAGATCAAGTTTATACATCACTTGACTGATGTTCATATTATGGTTGTAACTTTCTTTTATAAAGCTAGAGTCAATGATATTCCTTTTAGAATACACAATCCTATTTGCCCCTCCCCAGTTAACAGCATGACTGTTCTCACTTACATGAACAAAAATACCACTGTTTACTTGTGTATACCTCACATTTTTTTATGCTAATCTATTCCCTTTTCCAGGCTTTATCTGTTTGGCCAATGTAAATGTTGTCACAAGACTTACATGGAATTTTATATACACATCGTTTAGTATTATCGGGGGAAGTTCTTGAAAGTACAGTGTCATTGTTTATTGTTTTTTAAAAGAGACATTGACATCAAAATTCTAGGAGATGGGGGTATCGCATATTATTCTAAAAGACAAGTACAAGAAATTTTTTGTGCTTTGTAAGGTCTTTTTGGTTTTGATTACATAGGTATTTTTGCTGCCTCTTAGTGCATTGTTAATTTACACTGTCTGGATATTTCAGTTTCTTGCCTGTAACCCGAATCTTATCTATTTCTTCATCTATATGTTCTGTACTGTCTCTGTAGTATATAGATTTGTGACTTCTAATACTATGCAGCAGTCCTTTGTCAATGGCTTAGAAATAAAGTCGAAACCGATCAGGACCTACACCTCGTTTCTATTTTTCATATTGGGGAAATATGATAAAGAATCACGTAATAAGGTGATTATAATCTGTATATATATATATATACTATGTATATCTATAGATATATAATAGAGAGTATTATATATATATAACATATTATATATTTAATATATATATATATTGTAAGTAATAATTATTTAAAAAAAAAAAAAAAAAAACATATATATATATATTATATATAATTATATATAGATATATATATATATAATAACTATTATATACATTGACATATCATGTATAACATATATATGTATATCCAATATAAAGAAATTTATCGAATCATGGCAGTTGAGCAATTACAAAATGAAGAAATTTTCTCATAATGAAATAAATTTCTCTTCCTGGAGATAACGAGCATCACTGCCGGGAACACCATTTTACAACCCACAGCAGAGCTAAGAGGACCTGCTAAGCAAAAAATAAAAAGAATGATTCAACTATAAGAACGCTGTGATCTGTCTACGAAAGTAGACTTTAACCCTCCCAAAGCACCTCCTTCCCTCTCCTCGCTTTTCATCTTATCCTTTCTCTGACCTGTCTGTCTCTTGCCCTCAGCATCCCCCTTTCCCTCCCTCTCACATCCCCCTACACTCCCCCATCCGCTCAAAACCCCAGCAATATCGAGAATCGATGGCTGTTCTTCAAAATCGGGTTCGTGACCTGGCACTCGGCGCTTTCGATTTCATTGGAATTTCGAAATCAGAGTGCTTGCTTGCATGGCTCTCTTCTTTTTTTCACCCTTGCCTGGCCCTCTTTAGCTCTTTAGTTCCACTTTTGTATAAGAGAGTAAGTGGTTGAGCTACTTATCGTGGCTCCGATGGAATAAGTTCATATCTACAAGGGGAGCTTTTGTCTTTCATCTCAGAAATATTGGAATAGGATTGTACTCTCTCTAATTGATTTTTTTTTATTGACGACTAGAAAATACTGTTAACTTGAAGCATTTTCTTTTGAAGCTATATAATAGGGAATATTATTGCTTTTCAGTTGCACTGAGAGAGAGAGAGAGAGAGAGAGAGAGAGAGAGAGAGAGAGAGAGAGAGAGGCGAACTGAAATAACAAGACAAAAATTATGGCACAGTAATTTTACTGAGTAAGGTATGCAACAAAATGCCAAGCTTTACATTGAAGTGGTTGACCTTGAAATATTTAAGTTTATTGAAAGACGTTATAAAGCGCAGATCTGAAAAATCTTTCAGCGGAGTTTTGAACGACAGGTGGGATGAAGGGTAACAGTTCGGGAAAAGGAATGATTGAGGTTAGGTGGGTTCCCCAAAAAAGTCGAAAAGTTTTATTCTTTTGGAATCAAGCCTTCTGTTGGGTCTGCACACCCTTCAGACAGTCTTTTTTCTTTCACATAGCAAATCTTCACCCACGCCCCATTTTTATATGTGACTTTCTAAGGCACTGTACACTTCTTACATAAAACAAACATAGGAGATGAAGAGAGAGAGAGAGAGAGAGAGACGGACCTTACAGACCTACATCTGTCGGGTTGCCCCAGGTCCTCAGTGTGAGGCCACCTCTAATGTTTTACCAGAGAGTGCTAGGACATCTCGGATATTTGGCATCTTCCATCTTGGTGGTCTGGGATGCAGTTTAGAATTGTCGACTTATTCTTAAACACATCTACGACCACTCCTGATAATTCCTCATATGAGCTGCAACGCATGAATAGACGCTCATTATCGATGTGGGCGTAGTGGACTTAATGTCCTGTAGTGCTTTCCTTATTTTCCTGATTAGTTTTGGGCACTATTAATTCTACCTCTGCTTGCTCTTTGATATTTTTAGTTCCAGATATTCTGCCTATTCCTCTTCTGTTTCCATGACTGAATTATCATTGTTAGCGTTTCTTCTCCCTTTCTAGACTAGATAATTTTAGGATTGTAGTCTTTCCCAGTAGTCAAGGTCTTTAACTTCTTCTATTCTAGTGTAAAGGACCTTTGTACACTCTCATTTGTGCAATATCTTTTGATAGGTGGGTACCATAATCATGATGCAATATCAAGTGGATACGAAACATATGTTTTATAAAGAATAATCATGTGTCAGCTTTTCTTTTCTGAAGTGCCGTAACAACATTCCCCATTTGCGTGTAATTTTTGCCAACAGAATTGTATTTGATCATTGCATAACTGTTCCTTCATCATCACACCAAGGTCTTTAACTGCTTCCTTATCTGTGATTGTTCTCATTATAGGTTCCCGATATAGAATATAGCTTTCTTTCTCTGTTCCATAATTATTGAAAAAAAAATTCCTTCAAACTTATCAGAGGTAAATACCATCCTATTTAACATCTGCCCCAACATACTTTGTTAAGTCTCTTTGTAAGAGCGTTCCTATCTTCATCACAAGTAATTTCTCTACTTATTTTGTGTCATATGCGAAAATACTCACTACCGAATCCTTAACATTACTGTCTATGTCTTCAATCCTAATAACAAACAGTATTGAAATTAACACCGTACCTTCGCGGCACACCGGATATTACCTTGGCTCATCGATTTCTCGTCGTTGCAATAACTATCTGTTTTCGTGTGTAAAAATTCTTTCTAACCATCTTCTATACTTTATCCACGATATTGGTTTTTAAGTTCTTCGCTAATAATTATGGTTATACTTTGTCAAAAAGCTTTTGCAAGTCTAAATAAACCACATCTGTTCATTTCGCTTTTTCATATTTTTGAATATGTCCACGGCGGACAACAGTGGGTTTGTGTACTTTTCCGGGTTACGAAACCATGTTGTCCTTTATCTAAACCAATTATTTGTATTAAATGTTTCATAATATTTTTCTTCATACCCCTTTCATACACTTTATAATATGTGCTGTTAGACTCACAGGCCTATAATACTTGCCTCTAGTCTTGACCACTTTTTGAACAGTAGGGGAATAATGCTAATTGGTGTCATCATAAATCTTGCCTGTATCTACCCTTTGTCTTACTAATATTGCAAGGTGGCTTTGCGATAGAAATGAACGACTTTCTTTAACAAAATAGCAGGCACTCCATCAGCCATGCAGCCGCTCATTTTTAATTTCATAATAGCCTGCACAAGATCAGCTCTTCATTAAATATCTAGACAGCTAACTATCACTATTTTCATCCCTTACGTCTATATCATTATCTCATTATTATTCTAGGGTGAATTCTCCTTATATGTTCTGCCAATATGTTGCAAATTTCCTTTTTTCATCGTTAATCTCCCTTCATTCTTAGAGGGGCCATTTATATCTTACTTTTATTCATCTTATCGAATATGGTATAATAGTTGGGATTTTTTTGCTTGAATTTAATAGGGTTTTTTCTTCCAAGTCCCGTTTCATTTTCTTTTTGATGGTATCACTTTTGTGGCATTTCTATCTTACTTATTTAGTTCTATAACTTCCATGCATTTTTTTTTTCTTTTACAAGACCTTTTTTCCACTCTTTTGATTTTCTGAACAAGATCCTCTGTCTCTGGATTGCATGACGGATGTTACTTTTCTTCTTCAGTTATAATATTTACACTATTTCTCTAATTATTTTATTTAATATCTCCGTTATTTACCTTTATGTCAGTCACTTACGAAAATGTTATGCACCAATCTTGGTTTTAATTCTTCATTATTCTGATCCATTTATTATTTTTTACGTAGAACGTTGTATTTCCCATATTCATTCACTTCTTTTCATTTCTTGCTTATCTCTGTTTCACTGCTGTGGAAATGGACTGTTAATTCTAGAAATTATGGTCTGAATACCGCATTAATAAACTATTATTCCCTTAACCTAATCTCTCGTCACAAATTAACTAGGTCTAAAGTTTTCCTGATTGTTGGCAGGTCACTCATTGTTGAATTTTGTATTTAGTAGCATATCAATAGCTTTTTCGAATGGACCCTTATATTCGCACTACTATACTCTCTTTTTATAGTAAAGTACATCCACCAATCTCCTATTCGTTCTTCCGTCTTACGACAGGAAAGTTGAATTTCCAGATAGGGGAATAGTCCAGCCTTGTGATTTCTACATATATCACCAATTTTTCTCTTATAGTCAAACTCTTTAGTATTAGGAGGTCTATATATTACTAGTCATTAATTTTCAGGATTCAAATTCTACCGCTATTAGTTGACATTCTGAGTTACTTATATTCTCATATAATTTTCCTTGTTTTTTTGTCTTTCCCCATATATGCGTTCCCCCTGATCCTAGTTTTTCTATCTGTGAGCTATAAGTTTGTGAACCCTTTTATTTGATCACATTACCAGTCCTTGGGGAAATACAGGTTCACTATATTGCATATATCAATCTCTTTTAAATTTGGTCGTTATTCTAAGGTCTACTCTATTTCTTTTGAGTTACTCGTAACTAAACCCGCGGAATCTCACATGATGGTTTGCGTGTTTTCTCCTTCATTAATATTGGTAATAATAAGGATTTTCACATGTCTCTTTCCGTGTTCTGGTATGTTGTCATCTGTTTTTTCATTTCCAGAAATTCCTGACATTAAAAAATTAAACTTTTCCATATTTGTTCTTCCTTCATCATAATTATTCATTTGGTCTGGAATCTGCAATTTCTCCATTCAGCAAAGCCTCGCATAATAAAAACAGTTATTATAGCTTGAGTAGAATCTTGGAGTGATGCATGAAATTTTTGCTGACAGCCTATGCATATCTCGTTGGTGGCTTGCTTTTTTCTTTTACCTGATATTTTTCAGAGAAAGAGAGAGAGTATGAATTATATCTGGAGAATAGATGTGTTAACTCAATATTTTCTCAGTATTTTTATATTTTCCCTCGTTATCTTTCTACAAAATATGGTTGTAATTCTGTATTGGAGCCGTCATTTGTGATTACACTTTCATTTCTATGGCGAATGAATGTGTTTTTACTTTCAGTTTTTACCATACGTTTAAGTGCAATGGCCCTGATGAATGGGTAGCTGGTTTCCCGAAAATCTGGGGTACTTTTGCTATAAACATAAACTCTTTATAAAAATATCAAGCATAAACTTAGTCTTTCTCGGGGTTTGACTTAGATCACTTTTGTAATCGCTGTCCTTCAACGTATTTTTTGGTAACCTCGTATCTATATCACACACATATATTTTTACGCGAGGTAATTTTTTTTTAGAATCTCTCTCTCTCTCCTCGCTCTCTCTCTCTCTCCCTCCTCTCTCTCTCTCTCTCTCCTCTATATCTCGTTTGTCATCCTACATCCCTCTCCAGAAGGAAAGTGTTCACGAGGGAAAGCAGGTCGTCATCCTGATAAATCGTAAACATTTTAATCTTCTCTTTATTCATACGCTCATATATGTCATAGTCGTACAGTAAACATTTGTCAGATGTGACTGGACAAAAAAAAAAACTTTGTTTTAGGGAAATTTTCAGATGATTTATCAGTTGGCAAATGACGAACTGTGTTTACCTACGTAATTATATACACAGACACACACAGACACAGACACACACACACGCACACACACATACACACACACACACACAAACATAATAATATATTATAATATAGATATATATAGTAGATAGTATATAATTATACAATATATAATATATATATATATATTATATCTAATGTGTGTGCGTGTGGTATATAATATATAATATAGATACTATTATATATCATTATAATAATATTATATGTATATATATAATATATATTTTCTTCTCTATGTTAATTACGTATGTAAAACACAATCATAGTTGTCAGCTGATAAATCGTCTGAAAATTTCCCGCGAAGTTTTTTGTCCAGTCACCCCTGACACAAAAAGGTTTCCATACGACTTTGACATAATATCAACATTACTGAATAAAAGAGCTGGAATAATACGATTTGTCATGGTTACGACTTTGCTTTTCCACGTGAACATTCATTCCGGAGAGGGAAATAAGGAACAAACGAGGGATAGAGATAGGAGAGAGAGGAGAGAGAGAGACGAGAGAGAGAGCGAGAGAGAGAGAAAAAAAAAAATGGTACCTTTCTAAAAAAAAGAGAAAAGATTTGGATACCTTGCTAGGGGTGGGAAAATGGATCAAGTTACCAAGAAATATGTTGAAGAACGTAACGGCTACAAAAGCGCTCTAGGTCAAACCATACAGAAGAATAAGATCATATATATATATATATATATATATATATAATATATGTATATATATATATATAATATATATTATATATATATACACACCACACACACATTATATATATATATATATATATAATATATATATATAATATATATATAATATATAATATATATTATATATACGGTTTACATAATAATCTCTCGACTCTGGAGATATGGAGAAAGCTGTCGAAATGAAATGATAGGTTACGTTAAATTCCTTTTTTTATTGGAGGCAGATTTATTTCACATAAAAGGCTTTAAGAATTATTAGTACAAAACATCCTATTATTTGTAGATGCTTTTGTATATATAATGTTATGCGTTGGATATAACAACGTAATAATAAACATACGAAAATGTTTGAATGTAAGTTGAAAAGAAAAAAAATATTAAATGAATGATCTTGAGCAGATATGGAGCTTTCTGCGGAAGAAGGATAAACTTCTCAAAAAGGAACATAACTTTAAAAAGCAACTCCCTTTTCGTTTCCCTTCGCTTTCTCATTTCACTCCTCGACCCTCTCTCAACATTTCCTCTTAGCCCCCCTCCCCCTCCCCCTCAAAACCCCAGAAATATCGAGATCGATGACTGTTCTTCAAAATCGGGTTCGTGACCTGGCCCTCGTCGATTTCGATTCATTGGAATTTCGAAATCAACAGTGCTTGCATGGCATTCTCTCTCTCTCTCTTCTCTCTCTACTCTCTCTTCTATCTCTCTCTCTCTCTCGTAGCCATCTTGCTTGGTGAGACGTCACCCGCGGCGAGTCACAATAATCACAACAGATATCACAAGTTTAACATACGACTAGAATTTGAGAAAACTAGAAGTGTCGATGAACTATCGGTGAAAGATTAGTAGTGAAAATAGTAGGATAAAGCGTCTTCTAAGTTAGTTTATCCAAGGTAATACTATAAATCAGAACCAAGATGGCAGTAAGTCCAACTGCGGGAAGAGGTGCTAAATTTGTCGGTTTAGCAGATTCGCCCCAGAACACGATGAGGTAGCAGGAAGGGAACTGGCATTTCTCATCTATGAAATCAGTCAACAGTCCTAACAAAAAGATACAAAAGCATTCATAGATATATTTAGAAGGCATATAAATCCTTCAACGGAACAAATCTAATGAAAAAATCTGAAAATAATTGAGAAGTTCCAAATAAAATCCACGTGGTCAAGAGACCATAAAGAAAATTACATACACCAACATATCGACAAAGAAAATGAATAAGGTGAATCTTGTGAATATCCTAATGATGGATTAGGAAAAGAATGACAAAAGCATGCAAAACTGTGTAAGGTTTGGTATAGCATAGTCAATCCACAAAAACCCTATCAGAAAATGTGCTGCATGCAACATTTCCGACCCATCCACAGTCGTGCTGAGTATACAAGATTGAGAAAAAGATACAAGAACTTTTGTTCAACATGTCTATCATGGCTTAGACAATGTTATTAAATCAAGATTGAATGTACAAAAGTTGAGGATGAAGAAGAGAGGAGAGAAGAAGAAGAAGAAAAAGAAGAGAGGAAAACGGAAGAGAAGTAACAAAAAAAATGACAGAAAAAAATAAGGAAAACAAAGAACAAGAAAAAGTATGGATGCAGGAAAAAAGGGGGGGATAAAAAAAAATAAACTCATTATAATAATATGAGGCAATTAAAGCAGCATACCTACGAAGAAATAAATTACGATATGAAACAGAAAAGCAAATCCCGAAGAGCAGCTCTACCCAGATCATACAAGGACGGGAGAAAGAGGAAAAAATAGACACGAAAAGACAAAATCTGCAACTTTTGAAAGAGGGAATGCAGATTTGGAGAAAGAATGCTACTACAAAAACCTAAGGATATGTCAAAACTATGAAATATATGGTAAATTGCATACTTAGAGGATATGGGGATGATGCGAGATCGCATCCAAAAATATGTAAAAACCTATAAGAAGGAAAAGGATGTAAGTTCGACAAAAAATGCAAATATATGCACCCTGTAGCCATGAATCATAATCAAATAAATAACCAAACCAAGTAATCAAAATCCAAAATAAGAAAGAACAAATAAAGAGAGAAATCAAGAATATCAACGGCTAAAAGAGAAAAAGCAAACCACAATGAGATATGCAGAGGTGTCAGCAAAAATTTCAAAGCCACAGCTCGAAATTTCTACACAAGAGATAATAATGATTTATATGACAAGAGGATATTGCAGACACGGAGAAAATTGCAGATTCGACAAAATAATAGTAATTATGATGAAGGGAAGATAAAATATTATGGAAAAGTTGGATTTTGTAATAAACCCTACAGGTCGTCAGGAATTTCTGGAAAGAAAAAAAGAAACAACAACCAGACAGGAAAGAGACATGGAAACCTATACTACAGGATTAAATGAAGGAGAAAACAGCAAAAAACCATCCTAGTGATGAATGCGCAGGTTAGTAGAGGAACTCAAAAGAAAATAGAGTACTTAGAAGAAACTAACCCAAAATGAAAGGAAAATAGAATAATGAATATAAGTGAACCTGGTATTCCAAGAGACTGGGAATGATGAATACAAATAAAAAGAGTTCCAAAATATATAGATCAGATAGATAAAAAAAATAGGAATCAACGGGGAACCGCAAGATATGGGAAGACAAAACACGGAAAATATATGAGAAAAATAGTAACTCAGGAATGTGAACTAATAGCGGTAGAATTTGAATCTGAAAAATTGAGAACCTAGTAAATATAGACCCCCTATAAACTAAAAGAGTTTGACTTATAATGAAAATTGGAGAATATGTAGAAATCACAAAGGAACTGGGACTATTCTCCTATCTGTGACTTCACTTTCCTTTCGTAGGAATGGAAAGAACGAATAGGAAGATTGTGGTGTACTCACTCGACATATAAAAAAAGAGAGAATAGTAGTGCAGCAAGATAGAGGCAATTTGAAAAGATATATTGCTACTAGAATACAACATTCAACATAAAATTCACCTGCCAACAAGAAAGGAAAATACTTTAGACCTAGTATTGTGAACGGATGAATTATGTTAAGAAATAATAGTTATAATGCGATATCAGACACCATAATGTCAAGAATTAACAGGGTTATTCCAAAGCAATGTGAAATAGAGATAAGCAGAAATGAAAAAGTGGAAGGATATGGAAAATACAACTTCTACAAGTAAAATAAAAATGGTCAGAAATTACGAAGAATTAAACAAAGAGGGATAACATTTTTCGTAATTGAATGACTAAGGGAAATACCGGAGATATATATAAAATTGGAGAAAATAGTGGAAAAATATATACCGAAGAAGAAAAGTAAAATCATTTCATGCATTACCAAGAGACAGAAGGATCCTGTTCAGAAAATCAGAAAAGTGGAAAAAAGGTCTTGCAAAAGAAAAAAATGCATGGAAAGTTTAGAACTAAAAAGTAAGATAGAAAATGCAGAACAAAAGATTATACAATCAAAGAAAATGAAAAACGGGACTTGGAAGAAAAAACCCATCTAAAATCAATGCAAAACCCCAAACATTTATATCATATGCGAAGAAGATGAATAAAGAAGAATAGAAAAGGCCCTCTGAGAATTGAAGTGGAGATTAACGAATAAAAAAAAGAAATTTGCAACATACTGGCAGAACGATATAAGAGAGAATTCACATCTAGAATAGATAATGAAGATAATGAATAGAAGTAAGGATGAAAATAGTGAAATTTAGTCTGACATAGATATTAATGAAGGATATTGTGCAGGCTATTAATGAAATTAAAAATGGGAGCTGCGCAGGGCGATGAATCTGCTATTTTGTTAAAGAAAGTAGTTCATTCTATTCGAAAGCCACTTGCAATATTATTAAGACAAAGTGTAGATACAGGAAGATATATTGATGAGCACAAATTGATTATATACCCCTACTTTCAAAAGTGGATCAAGACTAGAGGCAATAATATAGGGCCTGTGAGCTAAATCCACCTATTATGAAAGTGTATGAAAGGGTAATGGAAGAAAAATATTATGAAACATGTAATAAAAAATAATTTTGTTTAATAAAGGAACACATGGTTTCGTACCGGAAAAAGTACACCAAACCAACTGTTAGTCCACACGTGAGAAACATATTCAAAATAAATATGAAAAAGCGGAAATGAAAACAGAGGGTATTTAGGGACTTTGCAAAAAGCTTTGATAAAGTAGAACATAAATATATTAGCGAAGAAGAAAATTAGAAAAACACAAATATCGGATAAGTAGGAAAATGGTTAAAAAGAATTTACACAACAGAAAACCAGATTAGTTATGAAACGCGAGAAATCGGATGAAACCAAGGTAATATCAGGGCATTGTGCCCGCAAGGTACGGTGTAGCTGCAATACTGTTGTATATGATGAAGACATAGGACAATAATGTAAGGATCGGTAGTGAGTAGTTTCGCAGATGGGACACAAGAAATAAAGCTAGAGAAAATTACTGGTAGATGAGATAGGAACGCTCTACAAAGAGACCTTAACAAAGTATATATTGGTGCAGAGGTAAATAGGATGGATTAACTCTGATAAATTGAATCAAAAATTTATGGAGACAGAGAAGAAAGCTTTTAGGATATCAGGGGAACCTAATAATGAGCCATCACCAATATAGGAAGCAGTAAAGACCTGGTAGTGATGATGGAATAGGAACATGTTATGCAATGACAAATAGCACTCTGTCTGCAAAAAAGTTACAGCAAAAAAGGAATGTTGTTACGGCATTCAAAACAAGAAAGCTGAACACATGATATGACTTATAAAACAATATGTTCGAGTCCACTTGAATATTGCCAATATGATATGGTACCCACACTATCAAAAGGATATTGCACAAATAGAGAGTGTACAAAGGCTTTACAGCTAGATAGAAGAAGTTAAGGACCTAGATACTGGGGGAAAGCACTACAATTCTTAAAATATATAGTGCTAGAAAGATGAAGAGAACGCTACCTGATAATCAGGCATCTGGAAACATGTAGAGGAATAGCAGAAAATATCATGGAACTAAAAATATCAGAAAGAGCAACAGAGGTAGATAATGTGCCCCAAAACTATACACAGGAAAATAAGAAAGCCACACCGGACATTATCACTACGCACAAGCATCGATAATGCAGCGGTATATTCAATGCGTGCCAGTCATCTGAGGAATATTAGGAGTGCGAGTAGATGTGTTTAAGAATAAGCTCGAAAAATATCTAAACTGATCCCAGACCATCCAAGATTGGAAGAGGAAAGATGCAAAATATAACCGGAAGATGTACTAGCAACTCTTTGGTAGACATTAGAGGTGGCCTCAACTGAGGGACCTGGGGCAACCCGGGGGAAACAAGATGTAAGGTAGGTAAGGTAAGGTTCTGCTCAGAAAAAGTGAGAGAGAGAGAGAGAGAGAGAGAGAGAGAGAGAGAGAAGCTGGGCGACCTACTACTTATCACGGCTCCAGTGGCAAAAGTAATAT
>NC_061109.1:29437570-29442570 GCF_015104395.2 Macrobrachium nipponense
TGTAATGACAGTTAAAAGGAATATCATTGAATCTTGTTTCATCGTTTCATCAAGTCAAATAATGGAAATGTTCTAAATTTAAGCCTTGGTTTATTTAAACTTGATGCCTTCATAATGAAAAATGCTGTAGATAAATATAAGCAAAAAAATTAAAATATTCAGTTTTTACATGTTTTGGACTGTATGGATACTTTGTAGTTTCTGTTAGGGTTAAATCTATTTTTAGGTTTGTGACCGTGTGATATCCGATAATCCTGGATTATCTCTTTAACTTTTACCCTTTTGACAATTAACCAACTAGTATTTTTGATCTTGTTGTTTACCTGATAACTTTCTTTCCAATTGTATTTCATTCGTTCCTTGACAATGTCCTAGTAAAGACGAAAGCGCTTGGATTTCTGACTATCATTTTCCTGTAGCATTGGCTTATATATATATATGATATATTTTTTTTATATATATATAATATATATATAAATATATATATATATATATATTTTTTATTTTTATATTTGAATATATACGCATTTAGTAAGCTATCAAATGTCCTTTTATATCTAATTCGCCCTACCTCGGAATTGATATCATTTCATATGTTAAGCGAAGGGGAATTTTTTAGTTGATAATAATTTCGTGACGGGGAAGAAAACAGGAATCAAGAAATCAGGACACACAGTGAAGTCTTTAACCACAGCTATAACGAGAGATATCGGGATAGCTGTGTGGTTAAAGGCGCTTCACTCTATGTCCTGATTTCTTGGTTTCTAGGTTTGCGCCCGAGAGCCGACGAAATTATTATCAACTAAAAAATTCCCCTTCGGTAACATGTATGAAAATATATTAATTCCGAGGTAGGGCGAATTAGATGTTAAAGGACATTTGTAGCCTAATGCGTATATATATCATAGTAATGTGATCCGCACACACACATGTAATATATATATATATATATATATATATATATATATATATATAAGATATATATATATATATTATATAAGACTGAATAACTGGATGTATTTATAGGGAGAGAGAGAGAGAGAGAGAGAGACGAGAGAGAGAGCAGAGAGAGAGAGAGAGAGTAAGCATAATCTGGTGATATAGGTATTTGATTATATTTATATATATATATATATATATATATATATATATATATATATATGTATATATATACATATATATATATATATATATATGTATATTATATATATATATAATATATATATATATATATATATATATATTATATATATATATATATATATATATATATATATGTATGTGTGTGTGTGTGTGTGTGTGTGTGTGTGTGTGAGAGTAGAGTGAGAGAGAGAGAGAGAGAGAGAGAGAGAGAATGCAGTTATATATAAGTATTCCAGGGAAAAAATTCCGTTTAATGGAGCAACCCATCCTGTCCCCCACACAGTAGGCGCAGTAACCGGAGAATTTATAAGAGAAAAAGCCGAGTTGAAGACGCGAGGAAAAAGAAATAAAAATAGCTTGTGGGAGAGAAAAAAAATAACCAACGAAAAAAGAAGAAAGGTTTATGAACGTCAAATTTCATTCCGTGTGTCCTCCTACGGAACTAGAACCTATCATGTCAATTTTCCAAAGCCAAGCTTCAAAAATAATCCCCTTTTTCCCAGCCCCTACTGATGTAATAAAGTCTGGCGCTACGTGAGAAGAAAGTGTGATGCTGCCTATGACGAGATGCTGAGAAGATATTCGGTTGCTATTAATAAAGAAGAAGGAAAAAAATTATTGACGGATTTTTTTCTTACCTATTTCTAAGTTTGCCATTGGTTTCAGACCTTGTAAAAGAAACTAAATCATTTACTTAAACAATAAATTAAAACTGGGATCTAATGGTATGGTTATCCATAAAAAATATATATAATTTCACCAAGGATTCTGAATGAGAGATAATTAACAATATCAAAATCAACAAAAATGATACAACATATAATTGATTATTGTTAAAAGTGGAAGAAGTAGTAGTAGCAGTAGTAATATATGTACTACAAACGTTAATAATAATGACATTAAACTTTTATCCGGAATATCGTGAAAAGAAAGGGACACAACAGCCTCTGAATCAACACCAAATATGTCACTGTTTTTGTTAGTTATTAAATATTGTGATATACTTATTATCCTAACTAAAAATTTCAACAATATACTGATCTCTCGCTAGCCAAGTAAATGGGGGATGCTGTAGATTCCGAGTTACCAAATGCCCAAAGAATAACTAGCTGGTGAATGCAATAAGACTGCAAAGGGATATTTGTAATAGGAGATACGAAAGCTCTCAGGATTAATAGAACGCTGTTTTCTGCGAGAGTTGAGGATAGGTAGGTCAAATTATTATAAGATGTGTGTCTATTAAATAATGAGACTGATTGAATAAATCACTTTTATTTATATGTATAACACATTTAATGCTTGTCCCCTTCAGTATATTCCCCATTTGCACGAATACATTGCTGCAGTTTTCTTTTCCACTGGTCGAAGTCACGGAGGAAATCAGTTTCTATCAGCTGTTTCAACGCATCCACCGTTTCTTCTTCACAGCATCAACTGTCCCAAAACGTGTCCCTTTAAAAGCACTGATTTAAATATTCGGAAAAACCGCAGAAACCGATTTCCTCCATGCCTTCCACCGGTAGTCGGACAATTGGCCGACAGACAGTTAGCCGACAGACATGGTCGATAAAACAATTGACCGACAGACAGTTAGCCGACAGACAATTGGCCGACAGGACATCTCAAAAAGGATCTAAAAAAAGGGTTAAAACATACACGCTTTATCAAAAAAATAAAAACTTACATAAGAAATTAAAAGCATAAAATTCATCTCAATAATTTAAAAAACCGATTTAATTGATAAAATTGTGTGCACAAGCTCTTAAAAATTGCCCACCATCTTCGACGTCATAGTTGAGTACAAGTCTTTTCAGTCTTTCCTTAACACGAATGTATTTTTGGTTTTCCCTTGAAACATCAGCTCCTGATAATGTCTGTTCTATTAGAACTTCTGTGCTTGATTGTTCAATCCTGAGCTTTTGAATTAATTTTGATAAGTTAGGGTGATGGACATTTACTCTTCTACTGAAGGCATGATGCCACCCTCCCAGCGAGTTGTTGGTTTTCGGCAGATCGTTCAGCACTCTGTAGTGACACGACTATAAGAAAATGTCGAATAAAGGTCGTCTACGTCTACCTCGCTGCACGATTCCTACCATGTACGCTCAAAATAAGACAAGACATCTTCCAAAATTTCATCAGTTTGTGCATCTAAAGAATCAATAAATTGTTCAAACAAAATAGGTACATCATTAGGTGGTACGAAAGCTAGTGCTTGCAGCTGTTTTACAATAAATGCATTTTCTCGGTCGTTGTAACACGATTGTAAACCCGTAGTCTGTCTCTTGCGCCACAAACACTCACAGTGAAAAAAACAACCAAATATAGAAACGTGAGGAAAATTGCGTTTAATGGAATTTATAGCTGCTTTTTCAAAGTCTACTGTAATTGAGGTCACATTTACATTTCTTCCTTCTTTAATGAAGTTAAATATTAAATCATAATCCGCTTTAGATTTACTGTTTGTCAAGCAATAAAGTAGCGGTACTGTTATTTTTTCAGTAATTATCGCATGGATCGTGTATAGCTGCTTACCCAAAGTTGCAGAGTCAAAAGTCCCGTCGCAAAACCACGCAGTTTTCTTGGATAAGATTTCCAGATTTTTCAAAGTTCCGAAAATAGAAACCTCTTCATTTTCAAAGAGTAAAAAATGATCACCTCGCGGAGTCTTATATAGCTCATCTTCTTTAAGACCGGGTCTCTTCCGTCGCACTGTACGTTTGAGAGAGTCCTGTTTTGGTAAAGCTCCAGCAATGGTCACAGGGATATCTGAAGTTGCATTATCAATAATAGAGCTCGGCATTTCCTCAGATCGTGCCGCAATAAGCTTTATTTCTTCTTTAACTTTTAAAGCTCGATTTTCAATAGGAGTTGGTGGATGGGAGTGTTCAGAAGGAGTTCTGCTAATTACTTTGTCGATTGTAGCCAATCTTGCATTGCAGATATTACGATTCGCACATCTCCAATATGTTTTAGATTCTCTGGTTCTATCAATAAAGTAGGCATATCCCTCGAAAAGAAGTTTTTGCCTCCTCGTTCCGTTTTGATGAACTCCATGACTGATACTGAAGGGCTTGGAAAAATAAACTTAGTAAAAACAAGATGAAAGTTTGGTCTAGAAAAGCATTTGAAAATAAGTGGTTTAGAATAACAATCTTAACAATAAGTAGTTTAGTATAGTATAGTAACAATGTATGCATTATCGACCAACTGTCCTGTCGGCCAATTGTCTCTCGGCTAACTGTCTGTCGGTCAATTGTCTTATCGACCAACTGTCCTGTCGGCCAATTGTCTGTCGGCTAACTGTCTGTCGGTCAATTGTCTTATCGACCAACTGTCCTGTCTGCCAATTGTCTGTCGGCTAACTGTCTGTCGGTCAATTGTCTTATCGACCCAAAACTATCCTGTCTGCCAATTGTCTGTCGGCTAACTGTCTGTCGTTCAATTGTCTTATCGACCAACTGTCCTGTCTGCCAAGTCGGCTAACTGTCTGTCAGTCAATTGTCTTATCGACCAACTGTCCTTTCGGCCAATTGTCTGTCGGCTAACTGTCTGTCGGTCAATTGTCTGTCGGCCAATTGTCTTATCGACCAATTGTCCTGTCTGCCAATTGTCTGTGGGGGGGGGGGGGGGGGGGGGCTGTCGGCCTAACTGTCTGTCGGTCAATTGTCTTATCGACCAACTGTCCTGTCGGCCAATTGTCTGTCGGCTAACTGTCTGTCGGTCAATTGTCTGTCGGTCAATTGTCCTATCGACCAATTGTCCTGTCTGCCAATTGTCTGTCGGCTAACTGTCTGTCGGTCAATTGTCTGTCGGCCAATCGTCCGCACACGCTTCCGCCAGTAGAGAGGAACACT
>NC_061109.1:29447570-29467825 GCF_015104395.2 Macrobrachium nipponense
GCAATATCCTTTTGATAGTGTGGGTGCCATATCATATTGCAATATTCATTTGTTCAGCTTTTCTTGTTTTGAAGTACCGTAACAACATTCCCATTTTTGCTTTACATTGTTATTTGATCATTGGATAACATGTTCCTATTCATCATCACACCAAGGTCTTTAACTGCTTCCTTATTTGTGATTGTCTTATTATTAGGTCCCCTATATGCATATAGCTTTCCTTCTCTGTCTCCATAATTTATTGATTCAAATTTATCAGAGTTAAATACCATCCTATTTACCTCTGCCCAATCATATACTTTGTTAAGGTCTCTTTGTAGCACATTATATATCACAAGTAATTCTGCTTATTCTTGTGTCATCGGCGAAACTACTCACTACCGAGTCCTTAACATTACTGTCTATGTCTGCAATCATAATAACAAACATTAATGCAGCTAACCACCGTACCTTGCGGCACACCGGATATTACCTTGGCTTCATCCGATTTCTCATCGTTTGCAATAACTATCTGTTTTCTGTTGTGTAAAAATTCTTTTAACCATCTTCCTACTTTATCCACTATATATTATGTTTCTAATTTTCTTTGCTAATATATTATGGTCTACCTTGTCAAAAGCTTTTGCAAAGTCTAGATAAACCATGTTTCATTTCCGTTTTCACATTTTTGTATATGTTCTCACGGTGGACTAACAGTTGTGCTTGTGTACTTTTTCTGGGTAAGAAAATTATTTTTTATTAAATGTTTCATAATATTTTTCTTCATTGCCCTTTCATACACTTTCATAATATGTGACATTAGACTCACAGGCCTATAATTACTTGCCTCTAGTCTTATCCACTTTTGAAAGTAGGGGTAATATATGCTAATTTGTGCTCATCATAAATCTTGCCTGTATCTATACTTTGTCTTAATAATATTGCAAGTGGCTTTGCGATAGAATGAACTACTTTCTTTAACAAAATAGCAGGGACACCATCAGGCCCTGCTGCAGCTCCATTTTTAATTTCATTAATAGCCTGCACAATATCAGCTTCATTAATATCTACTAAATATTCACTATTTTCATCCCTTACTTCTATATCATTACCTTCATTATCAATTCTAGGGGTGAATTCTCTCTTATATCATTCTGCCAATATGTTGCATATTTCCTTTTTTTCATGAGTTAATCTCCCTTTAATTTTTAGAGGGCCTATTTCTATTCTTCTTTTATTCATCTTTTTCGCATACGAGTATAATAGTTTGGGGTTTTGCTTGATATTTACTAGGGTTTTTTCTTCCAAGTCCCGTTTTTCATTTTCTTTTGATTGTATAATCTTTTGTTCTGCAGAGAGCAGAAAAGTCTCTCTCCGATCGTCATTCACCTAGCAGATGCAGTTCTGAACAGACGGGTCACGAAGAACTCCTTATCACTATCTGGGGGTCGAGAGATTCTCCCCCCTAGCTCCTTTCGCCAGTGCTGGGCTCTCTACTCAAGACACGATTTGTCATAAACAAGGTATGTCTGGATTTGAAATTTGCTCGACGCACCATTATTTACTTCCTTAATTGTCTACTCTCATATATATAACTTAAATCTCCCTTGCTTCTCCTTCAATTCCTTAAATTCCATTAGTTTTAAACTTCCTCGGTGTGCCCGCCTTTTCTCTTATATAACTCAAATCTCCCTTGCTTCTCCTTCAATTCCTTAAATCCATCAGTTTTAATACTTCCCGCCCCCCTTTTCTCTTTATTACTTGCGTAGCACATATTCTAGTCAGATGTAAGTAAATTTTAGAGTAGATGGTAAGCTTCACACAGCCACGCATGTAATTATATATATATATATATATATATATATATATATATATATATATATATATATATATATATATATATATATAGATCATCATCATCATCATCATCATCAGCCGTTGCTAGTTCACTGCAGGGTAAAGGCCTCAGATATGTCCTTCCACTCCCTTCTGTTTATGGTCTTTCTATGCCATTCTATACCCACAAATTTTTTTAGCTCGTCAATCTATCGTCTTCTTTTTCTTCCCCTGCTTCATTTGCTATATATATATATATATATATATATATATATATAATATATATATATATATATATATATATATATATATATATATATATATGTGTGTGTGTGTGTGTGTGTGTGTGTGTGTGTGTGTGTGTATGGCGACAGGTTCAACGGGCGAAGTTAATTAAAACGCCTTCCCTTAAGTACAGCTGCTAAGTGATATCACAGATGATAGAAGAAGCCCATTATATCAAAGAAACAGTATGACCTCATAGAGTTCCGGATGCCGCATGTAAATCATATGGAGGATTAAACCAAACCGGTTGATTCATGAGTTTGTGATTTCTTCATCCAACCTGTGTAGGCAAAGCCTGATGTATAAAATATAATAATATTCATAATATCGAGAACTTTATTTTCTTCTCGGTACTCAATAACCAACTGCCGTTCACACGAAACTCTGAAATTACTTTGTCTTCATTTTAGACGTGGGAAACTATGAGGTTGTCTAAAGGCGAAGCAAATCTGTAGCGAAGTTCATTGATTTTTAAATCTAACTCTGGAAAAATGAATAAGGTTCAGTTTTCTCCTTATTCAGTTTTTCTGAGTTAATAATTTGGACTGTAGCTAATTTTTATGCATTGAAATGATGATAGTCAAGAAAAAAAATTCACGAAATACTAGAAACAAACAAGTAATTAAATTGAAAATGCATCGTGTCTCCATATTGAATAAAATCTTCTTTAAGAAATAAACAAAATTAAATATATTTTAGTGAAAATTATATCAAAAGAAAGGACTTATTCTGTACGTTTGCGTAACTCGAACCACAAACCTGTATGAAAACTACTGTAAATACCCATAAAAGATCATGCTTTTATCTAGAACTGTTTGATAAAGATCTTTTGCCATTTAATCAATCCTATATATTTTCCTGACTAAAGGAATTACATGAGAGGGAAGAAATAAAAAAGAATTATATAAGTAATCATGATGAATAAAGGCGGATGTGAAGAATCAGACTTTTATTCAGTGAATGTGGGCAGCTGCAAGTAATAAGATTTTCATTCAGTGAATGTGGGTGGATGCAAAAATCAAACTTTCAATCAGTAAATGTGGACGGATGTGAAGAATCGGGCTTTCATTCAGTGTATGTGGGCAGATGTGAAGAGCAACACTTTCATTCAGTGTATGTGGGTGGATATTTAAATTCAGACTTACCTTCACTGACTGCAGGCAGATGTGAAGAATCAGACCTTCATTCAATGAATGTGGGCGGACGTGAAGAATTTAATTCAGTGAATGTGGGCTGATGCGAAGAACTGACTTCCACTCATTTCCATTTGATCCTGAGCACAGAAAGGGAACTTTACAGGCATAAGGTTCGTCAAAGTTCTCTTTGTCTATCTGTCTCTCCATTTGCCCTGCTGCTTCTATCCTGCCTGTTAAAACCAATTATCACATATGAACAATAGATTGGGCATAGGATCCAGTAAGTGAAGCCAGCCTGTGAGCGTTACGTTACCTACACCAAGATGGCGGTTGCCGGAGATGACTCTCCCTAGTGGCGAGTGTTTTTGGCACTAGCTAGCCAAGCTAAAGTCAGAGATCACCTAATAAAAACAGTAGTTTTTATGAGCCAGTGAGAAGCTAATGTCAACCTCATTTTATCATTTTTCTATGTTTTGTAATGATTTGAATTGTATTTTTATTGATCTTACACTGTATTTTGTAATATTGATTTTTATTACATAATAGTAGTTTAATTCTCAATCCATTAAGCTATGAAATTGAACAATAGTTACTAAAAAACCAAATGAAACGCTGAAGCAGGCTACCAACATTAAGCACTATCCCGGTGCGGAGCGGTAGACTATCAGGTAATAAACTCTCTTTTTATTAACTGCCATATTAGCCAAACTACACAGGCTATTTGTTTTCAGAAAATATAATTCAAAAGATTTCATTCTTTAGCCACAACTTTGTTTCTTTGATGACGTCTCTGCCCTTAAAAAAATTTCAAACTCATATAAATATTTAAAAACTATAAAGAAGCATTTGTTAATGTTTTGAATGATACTGTTAGCGTTTATAACTAATGTTTTTCACTTTTGCCAAGTTTCAAAATTTTATATAATTCCAAAGCAGGTTAGATCACAGAGTATTTGATAAGCGCGCATTAAAAATTTTTAGTACTCCGATCCCGGCTTGGCGTCTCTATCCTACATCAAGTTGGTGGCCTTGGCACCATCTCCCGTAAATGCTAGTCAAATAGCTAGGCCCAGTCTACTGTTCCTATGTGATCGCTGATTAGAACATAGAAAGAAATATCAACTTTAATAGGAAAATAAAAAACAGGACGAAATTATGGTATCAAATAATACTAATTAGATAACCATTACATCAGTCTCTGTCTCTCTCTGTCTCTCTGTCTCTCTGTCTCTTTCTCTGCTGAGCAGATATGTTTAGATATTACGGGTAACTCTCTGAAACTGGAGCTCTTCTAGATTTTCTGTCGAATCCCTCTCTAAATTGAAATGACAATCTATGCAAAGAATGAAAATAGGAACCTCCGGAGATTACAGGTTAGTGCATATCTTGGCGAATGTATAATCAAATAAAGAAAGGTAAAATGACTCAAATGAAGAAATGTTGGAGTGAGATGTAAAATAACATGACAAAGTTAGCAGAATTAAATGGCGAAGGAAAAAAATTGGAAATACAATGAAAAACTTGAACGTCTGCGTGATAGGAATAGAAAATCACGAGGCCAGTATAGAAAATAATTAGACGAGGAGTAGCAATAAGAAATTTCAGTCGATTACAGTTGATCAATATCCTAAAATTAAGATATCAAGCTGGTTCGTTCTGTAAGAATATCCTTTTTGTAAGAATAAAGTTATTTTTAATCTAAAAAACAAAGTTCGATAGAGCCTTCAGAGGTCACAAGAATATAAGATAATTTTATAATTCATGAAACAAATTTTGAACTTATATGAAATGACAACAAAGTGAGGTACAACTTAAGGACAAAGCTCAGTGAATAAGAGCACCTAGTCAATTCAAATCGCTCTCCAAACTTTGCAAAGCAATGTACAGTAAAACTTAACTTTTATTCCATTAAGAGAATTTACCGTAAATTTGATATGTTTTATTCTTTTGAAAAGAAGTACAGTATCTTTTAATCACACTGCTGACTGACAAGGAAGTCATGGAAAACGTTACCCCTTCTTAAATATCTTATTATCGCTCCCTGGACACTGTCAATCTTTTCTCTTGACCACGAGACTGCCCTGAATTCTCTCTTCCAGGTACAAAACCGCTTGGAGACAAAGTCCACTCCGCAGGCACCAGAAGCACCGCTGATGGGGATTTACCAGAAGAAAAAATTGAAGACCATTGCCCTGCCCTATAGCTGACCGAACAATCATGAGGTCACGGGATTGCACCAAATCCATGAGCGCACCCGCAGAAAATGGGGTGCTGAAGAGCATGGGAAGATAATCCAGCAGAAGTCATGAAAGGAGCCCAGAACGGTCCCGAATGGCAGACAACCTGGCAGCAAATCCAGCAACATGGTCCCTTGACTCCCGCTCCATCCAAGCCCCATCCTAAACATGTTGCTGCTTTTCTTATCTCAGTATTCTTCCAGTGCTAAGTCCATTAAACTCTTTCTCTCCGTCATAGTGTCACGACGAAGATCCCATCTCTCTGACAAAATACGGAGTTGCTAACTGTGGATTCCCACTGTTCTGATTACCTGTGTTTGCCGTGGTTCTAACCACTGCAACCTACTCTAAGGTGCCCTTGAAGTAGATTTCCCTGGTATCATCAGTTTTCTTTTGCCATCGTAGTTTAGTTCTCCGACAGGACTCTGTTTATCTGTCTAATTTATTCCCCATTCTTCTGATTTTGTCATTGTGATTCAAAATGAACCTTCAGCTCATCTCTTTCTTCTTTTGTTTTATCTGACCCCGCAATCTCAGTCAAATATGGAAATTTTCATGGTGAGTCATTCCTATCCTCAGTTAGATCATAAAAATAATTTCCCTGCTCAGGATTTAAAGTACTTTCTCAGGTACAAACGTAAAATTGGCGACCGATTGCTCAGAATTTCTTGCAGCCTGCAACAATGCATCTATCAGCCATTACCCCTGTTAGGCTGGATGTAAGATGAGAAACAAACCATAGCATAAAATTCCTGAATAAGCACAGAATTTAACAGAATTTCACAATGTAAGTATAGTGTTATTTTTCTATTTTTATATTATCTTACAACTGTAGTAGAAGAGTTTTGTTAGGGATCAAATAACCCACGTGCATGCTCCATAAATAAATTTATAGCGAGGAGAGAGTGCTGCTTTTCTGAAACACAAGCTTTGTTGCTATCGCATATTAACCTGCATGATTTAAATGTTAGGTTAGCCAGGTAGTGAAGTGATAAACATAATGATGGTCAAGGGAATAGTGCGTTATTTCCTTTCCCTATATGCTCTGTACAATTTGCCATCCATCATTATTTAGCTAGGCAACACAGAAATCGTGCAACGAATTTAGGCCCATCAAGCAATTTTGCTAGCTAGATTCCTATCTCTCACCCATAGTAGCACCAGCACTAGGATTAAAATTAAAATTCTATAATTTCCAAGATCGTACTTTGAAAATTAGCATTTACGAAATTAATTTCATTTTGGCCATGTGATTATGGGTCTTTCCTCTAATCATTATCATTCAGAAATCCGCCCAAACAAGCGAATTGTTCATTCATAACTCTCAAGCAGTTAGCAGATGGAAGGAATCGTTCCCAAAATCGTTCGACTCTGTTTCATATTTTTTGCACGAAACTTTATTCAGATGACCACATGTTTTGCTCACGTGCTGAGATCCTGTCAAAACAATCCTACGTGACCCTGTAACATAGAGTAAACTTTACATACCCTTATGATCAAGTGCTGTCAGATGGAATTAGAATATTTTTAAACGTCTTCGCACTTGCAATCTAGGCAAATCAGTGCCTCATGTATGGCAGATTTAAGAGTTGTACTTCTCACCCTTAGACGCATTTAATTCTTTGCTATGAAATAAACTTAATACTTCATACCAGCATCTATTTTGTGTATACCCAGAAGCTACTGCTTCATATATGCATTAAGCAAGACCATTTTATAACCTTTGTGTAAGCCTTCAACTCTCTATGCCAGTCGCAAGTGTCTCTCATTTACCATAACTCTGTGTTACCACACACGGCCAAATTACTAAAGACCCACTGATATCGAGGGGTCCAATAAAATCTAAAATACCTTTCACTTGATTTTACTGAATGAGCCCACACTTCGAGTGCAACAACTCTATGTTCTCTGGAACAAATCATAACCTACATTATCTGGGACAAACAAACCTGTTCCTTTCTAACAAGCCTACATTCATTGGAACAAGCAAAATCGTTCTTTTCTAACAAACCTACATTTTTCAGAACTAACATCCATTCCTCTTGAACTAACCCTACCTTCTTCGGATCAAACAAACCTGGTTGGTCTTTATGAACAAACCTGAATTCTTCGCATCAACCCAAACTCATTCTATTTAAACAAACATACATTTATACGAACAAACCGGAGTACTTCAGAACAAAACAAACTCTTTCTATACGAACAAATCTACATTCTTACGAACAAACTTGAGTTCTTTGGAACAAACCAATCCCAATCTATTCGAACAAACCTACGTTCTTACGAACATACCTTAGTTCTTCAGAGCAAACTAAAAGTGTTCTATTTGAACAAATCTACTTTCTTACAGCCATATCTGGCGTCCTCAAGCTATACCTGACTTTTGGAGGGATAATTTCACCCCCCAACGCACCCGCAGCATGGTTGATATCCTCGAGAAAATCAAAATCTTCGCCGAGGCAGGGATAATAATAGGACTGAAGGGTCCAGAACTGTCAACATGGGTTAGGGAACAAAAAACAGAACCTAGGAAAGAGAAGGAGAAAGAAAGAAAGGAAAGAGAAGCAAAAGAGGAGAAAGAAAGGGCCGATGAGCTCACCCTCACCTATACTCTGGCTACAAAAGGTTGAGACTCAAGGGTGATTAGCTCTACTGCCATATCTTCTTAAACTTATTCAAACTTTTCAGGAAAAAGGGTGACAATTTGGTTGGTAAATTTGGCAATTTTTGGGGTGGTGCTGCCAGTTCCTTGTGTATGGATGATTAAGGAAAGAGACCACGGGTCACTGTAATAAGAGGATTGTCTGTCACCTCCCTCCATTTGTTGGTACAAAAGCAAAACACGGAGATAAAAACATTACACTTGAACCTTGTACATTTTTCAAAATGCTTAATGCTAAATTTAATTTAAAATTGTTCCGATGTGCTCTTGATCCCAAGGGACCAAGTGCCATCTGGTAGATGGCAATCTGTTGGTCAATGGTGATGTCAAGGACATCCTTACTGTTTGCCTTCGAGTCACTACAGGTAATTCCTCCTGAGAGAGGGAACACCTCATTGGGTTTTGTTGAGTCCTTCAAGACTGGGTGTCCTCTCCTCTTGGGCCAAGATCTTGTCCAGTGGAGGGACACCCTAATTTCTGTGATGCATGATACCCACGGCCCCAAAAAAACCTCTGGAGTAGGCACCACCCCTAGATGATGATCCACTACCCGCCAGTCTTACCCTGGCAGTAGTGCCATGGCTGCTTGACCAGCCTGGCACTGATCCTGTGGCCGCCCTCATTATGCCAGGACCAGCTCCTCCAAGCACAGACGGAGGACACCAATCCATGGCGCCAACACTCGGAGGCTGCCAACACTGAAGGACCCTGTGAAGGACGACTTCCTCCTGGAGGACGGGGTACTCTACCGAGTAACCCAGGGACAAAATGAGCCCACTAAAGTTATACATCAATGGTAGTGGTAACAAGACCTGCACCAAGACCTCCTCTGATTGGCCAATGATGGTATTGGCAGGCACTTTGGTGTCACCCAGACCACCCGAGCCCCAATTGTTTATTTAGTGGGAATTTTCAGCTGATTTTTATTCCTCAAGTGGTACTGTTCAGTAAGATGCCCTGGCCTTTTACAATGACCACACACTGGCTTCTTCAGAGGCTGTCAATTTTTGGGCTGAGGGATCCCAGTGATATGAGAAGGGGGCCAAATCTTACTTCCCAACGAACTAGTGAAGGTATGGTATGTGTCCCAGCAGTCCAACAAGTGACAGCACTCTCCGAGTATTTTGGGGTCTTTTTCACAAAGGTAGGTGGTGAAAGCAGGGGAGGCGTAATACAGGATATCCTTGTTCTGGAAATGCTCAATTATGTCCTCAGTGGTGGAGGTGCTTAGGGACTCCAGCCATCACATGAGAGCTTAGAGTAAGCCCATTTGGTCGAGGGTTGACCTGCTTCCTCGGGGTGGCCTCCCCAGTATTCGGGGGCGATCTCGTAGGCCAAACTTATGGCCTTTTGGATCTCCTCGAGCTTCCCTCATTCATCTGGGGTAAGGTTTCGGAAGGTGACAGTGCCCTTTCCACCCAGGTTTTTTGCCACTTTGCCAGGATCAAGGAAACGTCTGTGGAAGTGATTTTAAAATTAAAAAAACCTCTTTTGCGTGAACAGGCCAGGCATCCTGCTCAGATTTTATTCATTTTTGGATTAGAGAGCAGATGTTGTGGAGAGTGGACTAGGGAGAAGGTGGAGTGGGATGAGGATGAGGTAGTGGACCATCTCTAATTCCCTCTTCTCTCTTTCCTTCTCCCTTTCCCTCTCATTCTTTCTCCCTCTCCAGTCTCTCTTTCTCCTTGTCCTGTCTTTCTTTCTCCTCCTGTCTTTCTCCTCTTCTCTTTCCTTCTTGGCCTCTGCTCTTTGTGCTTGCCCCATGTTGTCAGGTCTGGGCACTTCAGTCCCAATAGTTTCCCTGCCTTGGTGAAGGTTTTTATTTTCTTTGAGGACAGCAGCCATGTTGCAGGTTCACAGAAGGTGAAATTATTCCTCCAAAAATCAGTTATTGCTTGAGCATGCCAGAGAAGATGAGTAAGTGAAATAGCACTCTGCTTTGGGAGGAGTGACTATGCAAAGGGGTTGGCCAGTAGGCGGTGCCACTAGTAATTGGGAGTGCCCACTTTTGTTACATGGCACTAGGTAGTGCAGACTTGCCCAGGGGCAGGGATTGAGCTCTAGATTTTGTGGTTTGGTTTATATAATGAACCGTGTCACTCTTACTTCAGGCTTGCTTTGCAGAGTCGAGTGGGGTAATTTTAAGGTCTCGTGTTAGAGAACAGCTGCTGGTTTCTTTGAGAGAATATTTGGGCACTCTGGAGTGCATGGTTTGTCCCTTGGGATCAACCATGAGGTTAGGGTACGTTTGAGAAGAACAGGTTTTGATTTGTTCCGGAGGACATAGAGTTGTTTGAGAAGAAAGGTTTTGAATTCATTTGAATTACTTGCACGTAGGCAAAACCATCCATAGCGTAAGGTTAGAGTGTTTCATAAAGAACGTACATGTGTGTACAAATGATTATGCTTGTTACAGAGCAAAGGATATAATGCATCTGGGGGTGACTAGTACAATATTAAATCTACCATGCATGTGACAGTGATCTGCCTACATCATGTGTGCAAAGAAATTTAAATCTACTCTACTTCGACCTGACAGGAATGTGATCATATCGTATGGGAATTTTACTCAACTTTACAGAGTCCCGTACGATTGATTTGACAGGGACTTGGCATGCTAGCAAAACACGTGGCCATCCAAGTGAATTTTTGCACAGGTTATGAGACAGAGGTGAACAATTTTGGGAACATTTTCTCCCGTCTCCCAGCTGGTCGAGACTTATGAACAAAGAATTCACTTACTTGAGTGAATTTCTGAATGATTAGAGGAATGGCTCTTACACATATGTGAAATTGGCTCACGTGGCTAAAATGAAAAGACTTCTGTGAATGTTAATTTTGAAAGTATAGTCTTGGAAACCATAGGATTCTAATTTGAATTCTAGTGTGAGTGCTACTGCGGAGGTGAGAGAGAGGGAGTCCAGCGAGCGAAATTGCTGGATGGACCTAAATTCGTTGCACGATTTCTGTGTTGCCTAGTTAAATAATGATGGATGGCAAATTGTTCAGAGCGCATGGGGAAAGGAAGTAAATGCACGGTTCAATTGGTTATCACTTTCTTTAGCACTTCTCTTTCTGGTTAACTTGAAGTTTAAATCATACAGGCTCACATGCGATAACGGCAGAGCTTGTGTTTCGGAAAAGCAACACTCTTCTCACTGTGAAGTGAATTTATTCGCGTAGCATGCACGTGGGTTATCTAATCCCAAACAAAATTTTCACAGTCACAGTAATGATTGCAAATAATATGAAACTAAGAAATAACCCTATACTTACTATGTGGAATCCTGTTCGATTGTGTGCTTATTTAGAAATTTTATGCTGATGTTCTTTTCTCATCTTGCATCCAACAAGGCTAATGGCTGATAGCTGAAATGTTGCAGGCTGCAAGAAATCCTCACAAGGTTGCCACTTTTATGTTTTTACCTGAGGAGGGACTTTAAACCCTGAGCAGGGAAGTTACTGAGCTGAAGGTCCTACTCAACAAGAAATGTTGTAGATAAAACACTTAGGTTCACTTAGAATTACATATATTTACATTAACACAAAATCAGAAGAATGAGGAATAAATTAGACAGGTAAACAGAGTCCAGTCCGAGAATTAAATTATGATAACAAAATGATTACTGTAGAATGCGGGGAAATCCACTTCAAGGGCACTGTAGAGTAGGTTTCACTTTCAATTGAAAGTGCATGCAGTTAAATGACAAAAAATTAGTGCAATCAAAGGGAAAATTTATAGGTGCGCGGAAGACGCCAATAACACTCGATTTGAAATACTAGTAATACACTTACAAATTTGAGGTAATATACTACATAAATAAAGGTCAAGTCTACGTGGAAATTTGAACTTGAAAATTGAAACTAAATCTGAAAAATATATAATAATTCGTGACTGTTGAAAAACCTCAAATTACCTGAGTTCAGCAGTGATCTATAAGGTCGGAATCGGTATCAACTTATACCTCACTTATTGGCCGACTTCCTAGTAACTTTTGATAAATTTATTGCTAACAACAATTACAAGAAAGGTGAAATATGTCTTAAGGGAAGTCTTCTAAACATCCTAAACTCACTCCGCAAACTAAACGTCATAATCACCAGATCAGATAAAGACGATAAAATTGTGTTAATAGATAAAAGTTTCTACCAAGAAAAGATCAACGAACTTTTAAATGATACAACTACCTATGAAAAATTGACAAAAAATCCAAGCCATATTATCCCAATAGATTTCCTCAGAAAAATCAGAAACATCGGTAAAAGTAAGAAAAATATAGAAAGTTTGGAAAAATTCAAAACAATAAATCGCAAATTACCTTATTTCTATGGCGTCCCTAGGATCCTGGGCGTCACCAAAACCCACAAAGATAACATTCCTTTCCGTCTCGTAATCTCATGCGCTGGAGCTTTTACCTACAGAATCTCTAAAAGGTTAGCCGAGCTACTATCCCCCTTTTTAGGAACATTTTCCCCCAGTCATATAAAACATACAGAAGACTTTTGCAACAAATTCAGGTCGGCAAATATCCCCGTACATAACGTAAAGCTTCCCAGCTTAGACTCACTTTTCACGAAAGCACCCATAAAAGATGTATTAACATTCCTCAAAAACATACTAGAGCCATTCGCTGACCACTTCCCCGTGAAACTGAATAAAATAGCACAAGTTATAGAGCTCTGCGTCACTCACAAAGACTTCCTTTGGTAATAACTTCTACCGTAAAAAATCCGGTTGCAGTATGGGGAACCCGCTTAGTCCTGTGTTAGCTAACTTATATATGGAATATTTTGATACAGTAATTATAAACCCTATCAAAACTACAGATATGATTTAGTTTCGTTATTTAGACGAGACCCTAACATACTGGAAAAGCGAGTTGGGCGATTTTGATGACTTTCTACAAAAATTAAATTCTTTGGTCCTGAGCACAAAATTTAAAGTAGAATTCGAAAATAATGGCCAAATCCCCTCTTTAGATGTCTTAATAATCAGAACTAATAACAACTATAAATTCACCGCCTATAGGAAAGCGACATTCTCACTTACATACATACATTTTTACAGCTATCATGACATTTCAGTCAACTTTTTTCTTACAGCCCTGAGAATTTGCTCCCCAGATTTTCTCAACAAAGAACTTGAAACTATCAGAAATCAATTATCTTGTTAAATTACCCAAAGTACAAATAGAAAAAAGCCATACGCAAAGCAAAGAGCACTTTCTACAAACCTACAGGAAACAAATAAAATGAAAAATACACAAACAAAATCATAATCCCTCACGTGGATAATTTATGAAAGATCACACAAACATTAGGCCCCTCGAAACCTTTTACCTTCAATCTTCACTTATCCGAATACACTAGGGAAATCATTAATTAACGTTCAGCAGAAACCACTTTCCAAAAATATTGGAGTTTATGAAATCCCTTGTAAGGACTGTGTAAAGTCATATTTCGGTTTCACTGGTGAATCACTCTCGGAAAGACTAATGCAACATAAGCGATCAGTTAGATATGGACTACATTTTCAGCAATTTTCCATCATACAAATAACGCGAACCATACCATGGATTGGAACTCATCCCGAATTTTATACAAGAGCAGCTGCCGATACAAATTGTCAAATGGTGGAGTCTTCACTAATAAAACAACAAGATAATAGGATTACCCTTTCCAATAAAAAACTGGGACTCGGACCAAATAGATAACATCTTTCTTAAGGCAACGATAAAGCGGATTAAGACAACAGAACCCACGATGGCTCGACGACTTCCCCAGGCATCACCTAAAGGCATATCTCCTGCTATAAATTTCTTTAGTGAAACTCCTTCTCTGTCATTCACTGCTTGGTAAGGGTGGAAGAAAGTCCATCGAAATATACTCTTTAGATTTAAAACAGCGTTTTAATAGGCCTTTTATACTCGATATATATATATACTATATATATATATATATATATATATATATATATATATTATACATTTATATATGTATTTATATATAAATTCTGAGTTGCAAAATAAGAAGTTTCCTTTTGCTTTTAAGAGGAAATTTTAATAAAATTTACAAAAACTTTCAAACCATTTTAAAATAGAAATGAGACAGGATGTGGAATCTAGATTAATTCCAACTCTTCTCGAAATGTACGAATTAATGTGATATTTAACATAATGCATTTTGTTGGCATCAGCATTGGAATGGTGAATTTTGAATATCCGCTAAATGTAATTTTCCCGTCATAAAAAGGGAATTGATTTAAAAGGTACCACTTGGCTAAGACTATAAGCCGCTGTCTCCAAAAAGCCCCTGGGTCAACGATGGATCAAATTTGAGTTAATACCGGATTACATTACAGCCATTATTACTATATTAGAACGTTGCTTTATCGGTACAGGGATTTTAGGCAACGAATTACAATACATATACAAATAAACATTGATCTGCAACTTTCTCTATATGTATCATATATATATATATATATACATATATATATATAATATATATATATATATATATATATATATATATATGTATGTGTATATATATATATATATATATATATATATATATATATATATATATATATATATATATATATATATATATATATATATTTCTATATATCATATATATATATATATATATATATATATATATATATATATATATATATATATATATATATGTATATATATATATATATATATATATATATATATATATATATATATATAATAGATCAGACGGACAAGGCATTTATTCAGGAATACTATGAGATACTCATTTGATTTAATCCTACGTTTCGTGACAACATCGCCACATCTTCATGGATTTTCTACAAAGTAAAATATGATATAGTGACATAAAATAAGAGTTGATTTCAAGATACAATAGTTGAAAAAGCTAAAACAATTTAATAGAAAAATCACAACTCACAGAATTAAATCACATGTACACTTAAAACTGAGAATAGAGGTACAAAAAAAATTATAAACAACGAAAAGAACCTTTAATTATATCGGCAAAATTATATGCATCCATAATAAGAACGCCAACACATATAATCAAAAGTAAAAGCCATATATTCATAAAAGTACAGCTTTAAACAGCTCTGCACAACCAGCCTTTCAGCATTAAAAATAAAAACACACCAAAAGCAAACAACGTCAACAGGCATAAAGGACTGAGTTAAGTTGAGTTGAGTTGAATATGGAATTTAGGCCAAAGGCCAAGCACTGGGACCTATAAGGTCATTCAACACTGAAACGGCTATGGAAAGAAAAAGGTTTGAAAGGTGTAACAGGAGGAAAAGCTCACAGTTGCACTTTGAATAAGGTGTTAGGAGAGGGTGAAAAGTAGGATTAAGAGAATATGAAATGAGTTACAGTAAAAGGAACGTTACGAAAGTGGTTACAGCTATGGGCCGAGGGCACGCTGCAAAGAACCTTAAGTAATTCCTACTGTGCACTGCATGAGATCCACTGGGACATAAAGCATGACAGGAAATTGAAGCTGAAAAAAGGGGACAGCAGAGGAATGGCAGTTTCGAGTCTAAACTCGTCATTTGATGTTTAGCGTTTCCAAAATTAACAGTTCGTTGAGTGCCTTTGTTTGGACAATAATTTTAAAATCTTTATATTTGATGGTAGTTTTACATTTAAAAACGTGATTCCTTATATAAGAAGTTTCTGGGTTAGATAGCTTACACCCAGTTCTATAACTAACGCCCAGATGAAAATCTGCTCTGACCCTGAGAAGACGCCGGGTAGATCCTATAAAATCCCAGATTGCATCTGGGACAAATGTGTCATAAAGGACACCTGACGTCATCAAAGGATTCTTAGGAATAAGCTTTAGATTTACGGCTTCGAAATGTTTGGGTACGATCTTAGTAAAATCTCTTCAAAAATTATCATTTAATAAATACGGGAAACTGGCATAAAGTGGGCGCTTGGGAGCTTAAAACATTTAGGCTGTTCTGAAAACTTCTTGTTAAGTAGTTTATTAAGAATTTTATTGAGAATCTTAGAAGGAAAGTAGTTACTGTCTTTATGTATCTTACAACACACCTAATTACAAACTGGCAGAATTTCTCATCTCTCTATTGGAAACAGTTGGCCACAAATGAGTATATCCTTTAAAATTCTATCTGTTTAAAGAACGCATTTTACCCCAGTTTTGAATTGGAGTCGCTATTTACTAACGCAGCTGTAAGAGGGACCATAAACATTACACTTGATAAGTTATTTCCTGAACCTGAGCCTGATACATATTCGAATTTTAAAGCTCTTTTAGAATTGGCCGTGCTGGACACGGCATTTGTTTTCAATGGACAGCTTTTTAAACAAATTGAGGGCATGGCCATGGGGTCTTCGCTTTGTCCTACTTTTGCGAACATCTTCGTGTGCTTCTAGGAGGAACGTAATTTGGACTAATGCCCACTTGCCTTCCGCCCTCTGTTTTACTCACGCTAAGTGGACGACACTTTTATCCTATTCAAACATGAATTCGATGCAGATCGTCTCCATGATTGCGCTAATGATTACCACAATAGTATTAATTTACAATGGAAAAAGAACACATTTCAAAATTAGCCTTCTTAGAGATTCTGGTCTCTGAGACAAGTGATTGTTTTAGTAGCTCAATTTTTAGAAAGAAAACATTTACTGGTCTCGGTTCCAACCTCTAAAGTTTCTGTTTTCTCAATTTCAATCCTAACTCTATATGTACCTTACTCCATCGCGCTATATCTCTTACCTCTAGCTGGACTCTCTTCCACAACGAAATTATTTTCCTTCTCCAGCACTTCTCTAATAACTGCTTTCCTTCTAAGAGTCTCTATAAAATTCTAAATAAACTACTTAATAAAAAGTTTTCTGAACAGCCTATATGCTTTAAGGTCCCAAATTCCCCCTTTATGCCCATTTTCCGTATCTATTAAATGCTAATTTTTGAAGCTATTTTACTAAGATTGTACAGAAACATTTTGGAGACGTAAATCTAAGGCTTATACCTAAGAATCCTAAGACCAGCGGCTTATCTTCAAGTTTAAAGATCGGTTCTGCCCTTTGATGACGTCGTGTGTCATTTATGAACGCACTTGTCCCAGATGTAACCTGGGAAAATATATCGCCGGCGCTTCTACAAACCATCGAATCGCACATTTTGGGCAAAATGAGTTATTACTACCACAAAACCAAGGACACTTTGATCTTGGATATCACAGACTTTCACATTGATATATCAAGTGGTTTTTCGACATGTACAATATCAGTACTGTCGAATATCATCATTTCACACTTAATCAGTTTTCACAAAGTGACGAATGTTCAACTCGCCACCTTGTGAAAACGTGAGGCTTGTCGAATGCGCAATTTGTTTTCTCACAAAGTGCAACATCGTTAACTAAAACCATTCGGTTGCTCTCTATGATAACGTTCTATATTCATATGATGTGACAACTGGTATCTAACCATCGTAAACTTTACGGAGTCTGCTGTTCCACAGCCTGGCAGGATACCTGCCTTCCTCAAGGAATAGAGCGGCAGCCCGGACCGTTGAGATACAACGAACTAGATACCGACTGTAACCCCTACCGTATTTAGGACTAAAATTGTAAACTGTGAAACTGACCGTCTGCCGAAAATATATGGGTGGCTTACTTAACAAGCAACACTAATTACTCGTTAGATTTTGGGTCTAGATCCAATATATGAGATACCAGATGAAACTAATATATAATATATCTGCAGACTCTACTGATTATAGAATGACCAGTGACAGACATTTTGGTGAGTGGGTTTCCCCCTGACACACGCACTGAAAAGGGGGGGTTAATTGGATCTAGATCCAACTTAGGAGATACCGAGTTGTGTCATTACCATGAGCACTGCACATCCTAGAATACTGTGGTGGTAATGACAGACGTTTTAGTGGGTGGTTACCCCCTGACAGACGCCCCACAACGTGTGGGGAGAGGGAGACAGGATCCGCAAACCAACATTGGAGATACCAAGTAAAATTTGTACTACAATTGCACTGCACATCCTAGAATGCTGTGATGGTAATGCCAGAAATTTTAGTGGGTGGTTACCCCCTGAGAGACACCCCCAACGAGTGGGGAGGGGGAGGGGGAGACAGGATCTGCATCTAATATGGAGATACCAAGTAAAATCTGTACAACAATAGTTCTACACATCCTAGAGTACTGCGGTGGTAATACCAGACATTTTAGTGGGTAGTTACCCCCCTGAGAGACACCCCACAACGATGTGGGGGAAGGGGAAGGGGAGGGGGAGACAGGATCTCCCTCCAACATCATAGTACCAAGTAAAATTTGTACTACAATAGCGCTTGCACTTCCTAGAGTACTGCAGTGGTGATGACAGATATTTTAGTGGGTAGTTGCCCCCTGACAGACACCCCACAACGAAGGGGGGAGGGGGAAGGGGAGCCAGGAACTGCATCCAACATTGGAGATACCAAGTAAAATTTGTACTACAATAGCACGGCACACCTTAGAGCACTGCGGTGGTAATGACAGATATTTTAGTGGGTGGTTTCCCCTTGACAGACACCCCACAGCGAGTTGGGAGGGGGAGGGGGAGGGAAGACAGGCTCTGCATCCAACATCGGAGATACCAAGTATAATTCGTACTACAATAGCACTGCACAACCTAGAGTACTGTGGTGGTAATGACAGACATTTTAGTGGGTGGTTCACCTTCACAGACATAACCTACGATTGGAAGGGAGAGATGGGACACCTTGAAATAATTCAAAATCTATCATAGGCAATATTAATATTAGAAATATGGTAAGTATCTGAAAATCGTGAGTCTGATTAAATGTAAAAGGCAAAAAATAAAAAATTCAGGAAATATTGTGATGTTTCAGGATAAGAATTACTGCCGGGGTTATTTTTTAAAATTCATATTGAAGTTTGGAGTATTTCACTTCATTATTTCAATCACATCTATATAAATACTATGTGAGAGACTTACTGGGCTTGGTCCACTTTCTATAGTTTCACACACACACACACACACACACACACACACACACACACACACACACACATATATATATATATATATATATATATATTATATATATGTATATATTATATATATATATATATATATATATATATATATATATTATATATATATACTATATATAAAATTAGCACTATCCTTTGGTTTGGAGTTATTACATCACACAAAGTACTTTATCTGAATGGGAGGGGGTCACAAGTGACAACAGCTGCAAGTATGTGTGCTGAGCCATTTTTGAATAATTAAACCAGTCATATGGTGCCACTCTCAATAACTCTAAAAAAAGAAATGTAAGATAAGTATTCTCGTTTTACTTGCGTCTTTGGTCATTTTCTTTCTTGCAGCCATGTCGAGGTTCGTAGCCCAACGTGTCTGACCATAACTGAATTGTTCTATAGTTGCTGTTGGTTCATGTGGATGAAATGAAATTTTTATCGGATATGGGAATTCGATTAATATTAAGACCAAAGTCCCATCATAAAGAGCCGTTTTAACACCCGCACATTCACAAAGAGATGCTGTATCACAACACAAATAATTACTGGAAACGGAAATGTGAATGAATTGTTCAGGATAAGCTAACTATAAAGATTAAAACATTTTCCCCCATTTTCATTCCCCCTCCCGAAGTTGATCATACAACTTGGAGCTCCTGACTCCCAAATTAAGTTGGCCTATAATATCATGTCAATTATCTAATAGTCCACTTATTTTCGGCTGCCTCTCTCAAATTGATCTGTACTATCACCAAGTATCAGGTACCATATATATTCAGGGAAGAAAATCTAAACTCAAATAAAAATGATAAGCAATTTGCTTGTACTACCTTATAATAGTAATATGAAAGGTATCCCACATCTCCTGAAGATTGTGTATGTATGAATGTATATATTTGTATATATCTCAGTACATATGTCCAGCGTTTGTGCCCCTGGTGGTGACTATTATATACGTTTTGTCAAAATTAGGCAAGAAAAAACACCTCAAACGACTACGATTCTGAGGGTTCTGATATAACAAAAACTCACTACCACCAATAAGATTGGAAAGGAATATC
>NC_061109.1:29468325-29475825 GCF_015104395.2 Macrobrachium nipponense
GATAAGAAAAGAAAGACAAACACTTCAAGAAGTAACTCGCTAAGGGCAAAAGGTACATGTTTTTCCAAGACAATTTCCTTTATTATTTCCCAAAACTCTGGACTGTTTTCCGAAATCTTTGACAGTTTCAAACTTCGAAAATTATTAGAATAAGAAGGAAAGGAAAATAAAATAAACGCTAAAATATAACGTTTGTTGCATATATATATAATAGATATATATATATAATATATATATATATATATATATATATATATAGATATATATATATATATATATATATATATATATATATATATATATATATATATATATATATACATATACATTTATATATATATATATATATATATATATATATATATATATAAATATATTATATATATATATATATATATATATATATAATATAGATATATATATAATATATAGCAACAAACGTTATATTTTTAGCGTTTATTTTATTTTCCTTTCCTTCATTCTAATAATTTCGAAGTTTGAAACTGTCATAGATTTCGGAAAACAGTCCAGAGTTTTGGGAAATAATAAAGGAAATTGTCTTGGAAAACATGTACCTTTTGGCCCTTAGCGAGTTACTTCTTGAAGGTGTTTGTCTTTCTTTTCTTATCAAGATTTTTCCTATGATGCTACGAATTCCATAGCCTGTTCTAACATGGTTATCTTACACTTTACTCGAAACTGAGATCTAAAAAATGTCATTGCAATTTTGTCGGGTATACCTCACGGATTACGGCTCAATCAGGGATCGAAACTGCATCCTTCGGCAGGGAGGTAAACGTTCTAACCTCTTGCCCACATTACCAACATAACTGGTATTTTTTATAGTATAAGCAAAGGAGATTATATTGACTGCGTAAACATGGCATCGGTCGATTTAGGCATCTAATTACAAGGAGGATAAGGGTAAGGAAACTCAAAGGAAAATGGAGAAACCAGTGGTCTCTTGAGCATGCAACTTTCGCTCTCTTTTCTAAAGGACCAACGATGATGGCTTCTTCGGGTTCAATATGCTATCCATTGACAAACACACACACACACGGACCAGGACCCTAAGGTCTATCACAGGTTTCTAAGAGCTGGTCTTGGAGATGAGATTGCCAGCTGCAAGCATAATCCCACTAAAGGCCCGGGGGAGTTAAGCTTTCTCGACATCTGGCCATTGTTGGAGATAGCGGAGGCGATAGTGCCTGAAATTCATCAGTGGTCACTCATCCGGATATATATATATATATATATATATATATATATTATATATATATATATATATAATATATATATATATACTATATACATATATATATATATATATATATATATATATATATATATATATATATATATAAACTATATATATATATATATATATATATATATATATATATATATATATAGTCATATCTATATCTATATGATCTATGTTTATGTATATATATATATATATATATATATATAATATATATATTATATCTATATATATATATATATAAAACAGTCCAGAGTTTTGGGAAATAATAAAGGAAATTGTCTTGGAAAACATGTACCTTTTTGCCCATATCATAAAGAAGTCATGAAAGGTCCGTGACATGCCCTTGTGTAATTTAAGGAATAATAGAACGGACTGCCCAGAAGGTCATTGTAGGCCGGCGTCACACTATGCGGCGTCGCCGCTGCGGCGGAACCGTATGCGGCACCCCAGCATTGCCTGCATGTTGTCACACATAAGCGGCGAAGTCGCTCAGTCTATCCCCAAAAGCCAGCGTAGATTGATTGACTATAATGTTGTTCCAATTATTATTATTTGTATTACAAATACGTACATAATAAATTTTTCAAATTTTGTAACATTTATAGGAAATAACAAACATATCTTATCTTCTATTTCTGGTTTCTTTCTACTGATTCCATATGTGGCCACTTCTCGTACATTATTTCGCCTATTTTAATCCATGCTTTCTCTCTTGAGTTCTTATCACAATATTCTTTTATCACTCTTTTCCCAAAGTGCTGGCAGTGCAGTGATGCATTCAGTGAATAAATCAACGTCAAACATCTTAATAATTTGAAATGCAAGTGGTTCAAGGGAGCACCGGAGCGGCGTAGCTGTCAGGCGTGACCACGTGCATAGAACTATATGTGTTTTCCCTCGACAATCGGCCGGATGGGGCTTTGCGGCGGTCCGGCGGCGTGAACGGTAGTGCCGCACTAGTGTGACAGCTCTCATGGGTTTGCGTGTGATATCACTATGTACGGTGCCGCATAAGGTTTCGTCGCAGCGGCGACACCGCATAGTGTGACACCGGCCTTAGGATTTCCCATCCGACTTCATACGGAACCCCAGCAGGCCAGCCCTTTTCACACCCTTAGAATACCCGGGGTCATTTAGCAGTCAGTCGTTAGGGAGTGGTCTTTACCTACACTCACCTTCTGTCCCTTGCACCTGCATCCTTGAAAATTAGTTTTCCTTTTTTCCTTTTATATAACCCTTGTAATCCCTCAGGTAGTTTCCTCCGCTCAATGTTTAGTCTTTTGTTGCTCATAAATCTAAAGCGATTTACACCCTGTGTTTCCTTTTCTGTCTTATGTGGTACTGGCCCTCGTGTGACTTTTCTTTCAGATACCTGTCATACTCTGAAGCATCCCGATGAGACAATGGTAACCCGCCAGTGCGATCACAGAAAGATAATGACTACTATTCCCCATCTGTATGTAGAGGGAATCTCTGCTATATAAGTAGCAGAAGGAGTTCGAGTCAAGAAGAGACAAAATGCTGCCAGAGACGCGTGTCACATAGATGAGGCTTCCCCTATGTCAGCAGAAATGTTGCTCCAAATAAGCATGTGTTATCTGCTGGTACCTAAAGACTTGATGGGGAAGTCTGTACCTCGATGCCCCATGATGCTGCACCTTTAGGAGAGGTTGGTGTGCATACCATCACTGATGATCCTCTACTCCACGAACTTGTAACCAGAAGCACATCTCCTCTCTCACCACATTCTCCCTGGGTTCTCCCTGGGTTAGGACAAATTGCAATGCCAATTTCCTTTGAAGTTTCTGCTAACTGCTGACTAGCTTTGTTTCTCCACACGTTTCATCCACAGACTAAGGTAAATTGATTGGAAGTTGTATGTCGGCCTCGCCATATTCTCATACTTTATTTTTTTGCTGTTTTCTACTGTTCTCTGAGCCCTTAACTTTGCAGTCTCTCTTCAAGATTTCTGATATGTGATCTCTGGTAAATCTTTAAATGTAAATTTAGTGGAACACCAATTAATGCAACGTTACCCACTATTACACTGATAGACTTGTGAGGTGATATAAGTAGAGTTCATTTCTGAGTATTATTTGTTTTGCTTGGTGTTTTGCCCATTTTAATTTCACTCATCATCCTCTCTTGTGCTACAATAATCCTTGATCAGCAGATCAGTTCATGAGTGTCCTGGTTGTGCATCTTCGGTAGATCAGTGGTGCCACTCAGTGTGAAGAGTATGCAACAGTTTTCCTTTGTACCATACCCTTGCAAGTGTCCTGATCCCTTGTCAATTTTGACGATGAATTTAACCATCTTTAGTTAGTGTACTTATCTGCAGTAGGTGGCACATTGTTTGTGTTTCTTACCTGTTACAGTAATTGAGAGTGCCATTGAGCCTATGTTAGCTCCTGTATATTTCTTCTGATCCTCTTTAGAGAATTATATGTATTTTAGCGGACATTCTAAGCATTTCTCATACCCCTAGTAGTTTTTGGTAATTTAATTTTCATTATGGGACTTTCTTATCTGTTCACTGGTAGGCAGTGAACTTAGTCACATTGCACACTGCACCTAGGTCCAAATTAGAACCCTTCACTTCCATCAGCCCAGCCACCCTACCACGTGACCTTATAATTATATATAATATATATATATATATATATATATATATATATATATATATATAACATATATATATATATAATATGTTATATATATATATTTATATATATTGTCACGTGGTAGGGTGGCTGGGCTGATGGAAGTGAATGGTTCTAATTTGGACCTAGGTAGGAGGACATGACATCCATCATCCTAGGTCCAAATTAGAGACATTCATTTCCATCATCCCATTCACCCTACCACGTGACTATATATATATATATATATATATATATTATATATATAGATATATATATATATATATATATATATATATATATATATATATATATATACATATACATATATATATATATATATATATATATATATATATATATATAGTATATATATATAATATATATATATATATATACTATATATAGATATATATATATATATATATATATATATATATATATATACTATATATATATATATATATATATATATATATATATATATATATATATATATATATATATATATATATATATATATATAGATATATATATAGATATATATATAAATATATATATATATATATATATATATATATATATATATATATATATATATATATATATATATATATATATATATATATATATATATATATATATGTGTGTGTGTGTGTGTGTGTGTGTGTGTGTGTGCGTGTGAATTTTTATCAGATCACCCTTGTATTTTATATACAAACATTAAAACTACATATCTTTAACATCCAATTTGCACTACTTCTGGAATATCACCGGGGGGGGGAACGGGAATGTGACAAAATGATTTTTTTGTACTTGATGAATCGAACACCCGGTAGTGAGCATCAACGACTTCCAGTCCAAGTTGATGCGTGCTGTCGGGCGTTCGAGTCACTTAAGTACCAAATCAGTTATCAGTTTATAATTCCCATTCGATGACATTCCTGAAGTAGCGCGAATTGGATATTAAATGACTTTTGTGGCTTAAAGTTTCTATATATATATATATATATATATATATATATATATTATATATATGTATATATATATACATATATATATATATATATAGATATATATACATATATAGATATATATATATATATATATATATATATATATATATATATATACGTATAATACATATATTCAGCAGGCGAAGGTTTCTCTAAACCTAACTATACAATGAAGGCAGGGGAAACACACCAACAGGTCAAGGAACTTATATTTTAATATTTATGCTTAATTTTATTGCACTAATTAGATATTGTTACTTTTTAGCTTGAAAATGAGGCCTGCTGGTTGGCTTCGAAACGTTGCAACTTAATAAATATGAGTTCCTTGACTGTTGGTGTGCTTCCCCTGCCTTCATTGTTATATATATATATATATATATATATATATATATATATATATATATATATATATATATATATATATATATATATATATATATATATTATATATATATAATATATATATATATATGTGTGTGTGTGTGTGTGTGTGTGTGTGTGTGCGTGTGTGTGTGTGTGTACAACCGCCGTCGTTTATACTGTGTTAGATCAAGGGAACCAATTCTGAGAATAGTGCTTTGATGCGTATTGTGGAATTATATTTTTTAAAAACTATTTAATATATTGGATCATTACTCACTTGCAATGGCAATTTACTTAGCAGATGAGAAATCTAAGGACATTTAATTATATTTATTTGGAGTTAATCATTTGAAGGTATTTGTCTTAGAAGCATCTTACTTTGATAACATGTACACCTCTGAATGTTATTGAAGCGTACTGGCTTCCTGAAATAATCTGTGGTAGCCAGAATTTCTTATTTTTAGCTTTTAAGCAAGGAAACCACAAATCTGTATGTTCCCTTTTCTTTGAAGACTGAAGACGGCTCGCTTACATACCATTATGGCACTGATGATCTATTTATATATAGTAATAAAATCCGAGTGGATCATTCTTGTTTGTCTGCCTTTGGTTTGGTCGGGGTAGGTAGGGGATCGGGAGGCTAATTAGCGCATGACACATTCACCCTCTCCATGCAAACCTGTTTGTCCAACCCGGTTGGGGCAGGTTAGGTGGGGGCTGGGAAGGTAGGGGAGACATGAAACATCCACCCTCCTCCTGCAAACCTGTTTGTCCAGAACGTAGTAGGTAGGGGGACGGGAAGGTAGGAGAGACATGACACACCCACCCTCCTCATGAAAACCTGTTTTGTCCAACCCGGTTGGTGCAGGTTAAGTAGGGGATTTTGGAAGTAGGGGAGACATGAGCCATCCACCCTTTCTCCTGCAAACCGTTTTGTCCACAGGCAGGTAGGTAGGGATTGGGAACGTAGGGGAAACATGACACATCCACCCTACCCCTGCAAACCTGTTTGTCTGACCCTTGGTTGGGTGTTATACTTTTGTCTTTAGCACTTTATATTTACACAGCTGACAGATGAATATAGTATTAATCTAAGTTCAGACCTTGGTCACATTCTGCATAATGTTTTTGAAGAACTTAAATGTTCCTCGTCAGAGGCCCTTTTCCATCGTCAAAATGACTATATGCCCTCTGTTCATGCTGCTTTTGTATAAAGTTTTCTTATGAATATCTTGATGTCATTTTATTCACAATACCTTGATTTTAAACAAATCCTACGGGTCTTTGTTTCAATCCCCTTCTGGCTATTTTCATATGACCTATATCTTATATTTATGTTTATTCAGTCTATATTTCATATTTACATCATTCAGTCTACAAATTATACTTATTTTTATTAAGTCTCTATATTTTATATTCTGATTCATTTTCAGTGAAAGAAATTATACCATAAGTGTGTTTGTGTTTGAGCCAAAGAGAGAGTGATAGTCATAATCTTTTGGCATATAGATTGCAATTTATCGGAGAAGGAAACAGTTCCACGCCCCCTATAGCAATAGCTTATTATACTTTGTTACACCATACTCAAACTAGTTATACAATCACCAAAACGGCAGTTAAGAAGAGAATCCGAATAATAGTATACGGATACTAAACTTGGCGTTTAGATTTGCCGGACCAAGTCTTAATTCGGCATAATTTATAGCAGGCTAGTTGGTAAAGGGGCCGGCCCATCCCAAATTATTCATAGACTGTCGCTCACGTTCTGTCCGAAGCCCTCGATATTGTATTTTCATTCAAAATTAATGCCGTAGTCAACATAACTTTACATAGGATAGCGTGCGTATCACTTTCTGTAAAGGGAACGGTGAAAGATTACGTTTATTATATATATATATATATATATATATATATAATATATATATATATATATATATATATAATATATATTTATATATACAAAGAAATACCTACATTACATACATACATACATACAATACATATATATATAATATATATAATATATTAATTATCGATATAATATATATATATATATATATATTAACATATATATATATATATATAATAATAATAGATATTATATTATTATATACAATAATCTATATAACTATATATACATATAGATAATATATATCATATATTATATATATACACATATATCTATAATATATATTATATATATACATACAGA
>NC_061109.1:29486470-29488970 GCF_015104395.2 Macrobrachium nipponense
ATTGGAAAGGAATATCTATTCCATCGATGTTTTCATATTCCTTTAGTTCAGGAGTCTGATTCAATCAAGTGGATCCGAGTGTAAGTGGCGAATAGTGATGACCTTATGAGTGATGTGTTTGTAGCTTGTGCAAGATGAGAATGTTAAAGGCTACTTTGTTTTTCTCATTTTGTAAACAACGACAGTTTTAAAAATCCCTATATGATAATAGTCAGTAAGAATTGTGATAAAGCTTTTGTGCAAAATACGAGAATTTCTTAAAAAAAGAAACTTTCTGAGCCTCTTAGAGTAACATATCCTGGTCAGTTTGAAGTTGGTGGATATATGGCAAATAAATAAATGTGTATATATCTTACAATTTCAGCCTATATTGTACGTATTTATATTTAAAAAATTTCAGCCTTACATCCGGTGTGTGGAGAATATCCAATATTTCAAATAACAATATGTCACCACAAAGTGACGAATAGATGTCGAATCGGTTTTAACACTGAGAGTCCAGTCAGTATTCACAAACTGACAAATGTCTTTGATAAACATTATTAAGAAAAATCTTAATGATTTTGAGAAATTGTTTAAACATTATTAGAAAGAGAGGGTCATAAAATTATCAACTACCAAAAAACAACATTTTATCGACTTCACTACTTGATAAAATGATGATTTGAAATGAGAGAAATCTTTAAACACGATTTACTCAAAACAAGAATTTTTGCCGATTCGACCGTTTGTGGAAACGTCGACGATATTCTAGGATCTACACGGCGTCTTCTCAGGGTCGATTCTCATCGGGGCGATAGTTATAGAACTGGGTATAAGCTATCTAACCCAAATTTCTTATATAAGGATTCTCGTTATCAAATGTAAAAACTACCATCAAATATGATTTTAAAATTATTGGTCAAACTGTTAATTTGGGCAACGCTAGATATCAAATTACGAGTTTCGACCTTAAACAACCATTCCTCTGCTGTCCCCTTGTTTTAGCCTAAATTTTCTGTCGTTTTTTTTTTTTTTGCCTCTTGATGTTTTGTGTTTTTTATCTTTGATGCTCAAAGGATGGTTTTCAGCTATAGTTTTATGAATATATGACTTTTACTTTTGATTATCGTATGTTTGGCATCGTTTATATATATATATATATATATATATATATATATATATATATATATATATATGCATATATATATTATATATATATATATATATATATATATAGCATATATATATATATATATATATATATATATATACTATATATATATATATATGTATATATATATATATATATATATATATATATATATACATATATATATATATATATATATATATATATATATATATATATATATATATATATATATGATTATAATCACTTTAGCACATGATTCATTTATCACAAGTATCCACAGGTGAAAAATAAGTGACAGGGTGTAAGTCCTGTCCGGTTTCGGCTTTATTTTCAAGCAATCCATTGACAAAGGACTGATACATAGTATTAGAATTCACGAGTATATATACTACAAAGACAGTACTGACGAACATACACACAACAGTTTGAGACTGCAGATCCACCCACAGGCAGGTGTCAAGGTAGGAGTGGCTTTCAAACATCATTAGGCTAAAATTACAATAAATCCTCAAGGGATACTACCGCTTAGGGTACAAGTCCACACCTGACAGGTGTCAGGGAGGCGGGGTTGAACATCTCATTACCACTACTGCCCCCTTTATTACTGTGTTTACAAATATAATAATCCTATTTTTCATATATCTCTACAGCCAACCTTAAAATTTAAACAGTTTACAAATTTCTTTTGATATTAAAGGATCAAGTTTATACATTCCTTGACTGATGTTCATATTATTGTTGTAACTTTCTTTTATAAAACTAGATTCAATGATATTCCTTTCCAATGCATTATTAGAACACACCAGCTTTTTTGCCCCTTCCCAGTTAATAGCATGATTGTTCTCACTAACATGTACAAATATACCACTATTTCCCTGTGCATATCTCACACATTGTTTATGTTGTTCTATTCTTTTTTTTCAGTGCTTTCCCCGTTGACCAATGTAAAAGTTGTCACAAGACTTACACGGGATTTTATATACATCCTTTAGCACTGTCTGGGAGTTTCTTAATAAGTACCTGTGTTTCATTGTTTTATTGTTTTTAAAACTACATTAACACCAAAATCTTCAGGAGATGTGGGATACCTTTCATATTACTATTATAAGGTAGTACAAGCAAATTTCCGATAAAAAATAATAATGTGGACCTGATAGATAAACTAAATAGTGTAAAAGTTAATAGTGAATCGAGACTTGTGAGCTTCGATGTAGTATCTCTATTCACAAAAGTGCCTATTGATGATTTATTGGAGTTTTTATCGGAATTATTAGAAAACAAACAACTGGATATTCCATTTTCTAAAAGCACCTTAATTGAACTAATAAAATTATGTGTTAAAGACTGTAAATTTGAATTCAACGG
>NC_061109.1:29496470-29498970 GCF_015104395.2 Macrobrachium nipponense
GTGTAATTGAAACGGTTCGCAATTATTTCCTTCAATCGTTTTTTTGCAATTCATAATAAAAACTGATCTCATTTGTATAAACTTCAATATCGATATTCATTCAAAAAAAAAAAAAAGTCTGTTGACTATATTGTAAAAGAGTCGTTGTGGAAATGAAGGCACATTCAACGAGACAAAATATTCAAAAAATAAAAAATCTTCTCAGCAGTTTCAATTCAAATAAATATTTAAAAGTTTTCAAATTAGATAAAACATTTAGTGGTATTAAGTGAACTTAGAGCTATCGGTGAATTTTGTATGCAATTAACTATACTGGTAGCCAGATGTGAATTATTCAATGGCATAAAAACTGGAGGATTTATTATTACCGAGATGTAATTGTAGGTTATCAGCAAAAAGGTTGTATACCTCCCTACGGAAGTCTTGGCCATTTGAAAATTTTTGGATAAACCTGGAAAGGTAGCTCTACATCGCGGATGTAGCTTCTCTCTTACGATACTCTTAATAATAGTTTTATGACTTGCCATTATTAGGAGGTTTAAGATAATTCCGTAGTGTTTGTAATCACAAATTTTGAATTCCTTACATATACATAGTAGCCAGTGGCGGATCTATAAATCTTTCCCTTGGGGGCACCTAGGATTATCACACACACACACACACACACACACACACACACACACCACACACACATATATATATATAATATATATATATATATATACATATATAGAGATATAATATAGATATATATTTATATATTATATATATTATAATACATATATATATATATATATACATATATATATATAGATATATATATATATATATATTATACATATATATATATATATATATATATCTATATGTATACATATATATCTATATCTATATATATATTATATATATATATAACTATATATATATATATATATATATTATATATATATTATAGATATATATATAGATATAGATATATATATATATACATATAGATGAATATAGTATATATAATATATATATACATATATATATATATATATATATATATATATATATATATATAATATACATATATAATATCATATATCATATATATATATATATATATATATATATATATATATATATATAACATGTACACACGTACAGTAAATATATATATGATTATATATGTATGCCCAAAGCAAATATAGTTGGTGTTGTTGTGGAGATAATCTTTAACTAAATAAATTTTTGCTACTAATAATGATTTATTGAGAGAAAACAATGTTCTATTATTCATATCGGTGTGGGGTGGGGGGAGCCCGACCAGATGCCCCAACACCCTTAAATCCGCCACTGAACTGCTCTTTCTACGTTGTTATTCAACAATCAGCGTTTCAAACAAATCTGGGCAGCCCTATTTTCGGATTCACTATTATTGCAATGTGACCTTTGCTTGTGCTACTACCTAGAATTATTTCCTTAAGTAATTTAAAGGTATCTTTGTCTGACTTCAGCAATGCATTTGTTTTATTCAAAAGAGCAGCCGTCGAGATCTCTTCTCTGCTGTCATTTCGACAGTTGGATTTGTTGTAAAGTATAGTATTAGAGAGCTGACCTTTTGAGTACAGGTTAGTTTCATGTGGCATCCTTAGTTCCATATTTTTTAACGGACCAGTAGGAAAAACTCTCGGACGTAACCGACTGTCGGGCGAAAACTTCTCAGACAAAGAGACGGACAGCCAGACAGGAAAAGGTCTCCCAGATTTGGGGAGATCTCTTAGACATGCAGGCATAGTAAGATGATAAGATATATTCTGGGACATGGAAGTGCAGCAAACTGACATAACAGAAGTGGAACAGACTGACATGTCAAAAGCTCATGGACAAAGCGATACAGCAGAGTGGCACCGCAAAACCTCAGAAAAATAGTTGCAAAAGACTTACTCGACAGAATCTAACAGATATGCAGGTTTTACGGACAAGCTGTGCAGTCTTTCCAATACATGGGACATGGAGCCGACATGTAAAATCTATATATTTGATTATAGGAAGATGGACGTCCCCTGTGACTGAACCAATTGAGAAAAGAAATTTGGTCTGGTTTATTTTTAAAGTACGGTTTTCATGCCCTATTATTGCAATCTTCTTATGCTTTTCGAGAAAATTATTCTTTACCATAATTCTAGATTGGCGAAAATAGGGGGAAAATGAACAGGATATATTATCACTACCACGTAGGGGAGAAGTTGGTGTGAACGAAGGACAGAAAAAAACGATAAATAAAAGGAGAAGAGGGAGTGATGGAGGAATTCCAGGAATGTTGCGGGATGAAAAAGAAATTAGAGAAGGGATGAAGGAATTTCAAGCAGAGAGAGAGAGAGAGAGAGGAGAGGAGAGAGAGGAGAAGAGAGAGAGAGAGAGAGAGAGAGAAAGGTTAATGTTGCGACGTTTTGATATAGTCTACGGAATTAAAAAGAAGAATAAAATTCTGCTCTATATAATTACTTTTATT
>NC_061109.1:29503970-29508003 GCF_015104395.2 Macrobrachium nipponense
GGTGCAGTGTGCAATGTGACTAAGTTCACTGCCTACCAGTGAACAGATAAGAAAGTCCCATAATGAAAATTAAATTACCAACAACTACTAGGGGTATGAGAAATGCTTAGAATGGCCGCTAAAATACATATAATTCTCTAAAGAGGATCAGAAGAAATATACAAGAGCTAACAATAGGGCTCCATGGCACTCTCAATTACTGTAACAGGTAAGAAACACAAACAATGTGCCACAATACTGCAGATAAGTACACTAACTAAAGATGGTTAAATTCATCGTCAAAATTGACAATGGATCAGGACGCTTGCAAGGGTATGGTACAAAGGAAAACTGTTGCATACTCTTCACACTGAGTGGCACCACTGATCTACCGAAGATGCACAACCAGGACACTCATGAACTGATCTGCTGATCAAGGATTATTGTAGCACAAGAGAGGATGATGAGTGAAATTAAAATGGGAAAACACCAAGCAAAACAATAATACTCCAGAAATGAACTCTACTTATATCACTCACAAGTCTATCAGTGTAATAGTGGGTAACGTTGCATTAATTGGTGTTCCACTAATTTACATTTAAAGATTTACCAGAGATCACATATCAGAAATCTCGAAGAGAGACTGCAAAGTTAAGGGCTCAGAGAACAGTAGAACAGCAAAAAAATAAAGTATGAGAATATGGCGAGGCCGACATACAACTTCCAATCAATTTACCTTAGTCTGTGGATGAAACATGTGGAGAAACAAAGCTAGTCTGCAGTTAGCAGAAACTTCAAAGGAAATTGGCATTGCAATTTGTCCTAACCCAGGGAGAACCCAGGGAGAATGTGGTGAGAGAGGAGATGTGCTTCTGGTTACAAGTTCGTGGAGTAGAGGATCATCAGTGATGGTATGCAAGCCAACCTCTCCTAAAGGTGCAGCATCAAGGGGCATCGAGGTACAGACTTCCCCATCAAGTCTTTAGGTACCAGCAGATAACACATGCTTATTTGAGCAACATTTCTGCTGACATAGGGGAAGCCTCATCTATGTGACACGCGTCTCTGGCAGCATTTTGTCTCTTCTTGACTCGAACTCCTTCTGCTACTTTATATAGCAGAGATTCCCCTCTACATACAGATGGGGAATAGTAGTCATTATCTTTCTGTGATCGCACTGGCGGGCCCATTGTCTCATCGGGATGCTTCAGAGATGACAGGTATCTGAAAGAAAAGTCACACGAGGGCCAGTACCACATAAGACAGAAAAGGAACACAGGGTGTAAATCGCTTTAGATTTATGAGCAACAAAAGACTAAATTAGCGGAGGAACTACCTGAGGATTACAAGGGTTATATAAAAGGAAAACTAATTTCAAGGATGCAGGTGCAAGGGACAGAAGGTGAGTGTAGGTAAAGACCACTCCCTAACGACTGACTGCTAAATGACCCCGGGTATTCTTCTAAGGGTGTGAAAAGGGCTGGCCTGCTGGGGTTCCGTATGAAGTCGGATGGGAAATCCTAAGGCCGGTGTCACACTATGCGGTGTCGCCGCTGCGACGAAACCTTATGCGGCACCGCACATAGTGATATCACACGCAAACCCATGAGAGCTGTCACACTAGTGCGGCACTACCGTTCACGCCGGACCGCCGCAAAGCCCCATCCGGCCGATTGTCGAGGGAAAACACATATAGTTCTATGCACGTGGTCACGCCTGACAGCTACGCCGCATCCGGTGCTCCCTTGAACCACTTGCATTTAAAATTATTAAGATGTTTGACGTTGATTTATTCACTGAATGCATTCATGCAAGGCCAGCACTTTGGGAAAAGAGTGATAAAGAATATTGTGATAAGAACTCAAGAGAGAAAGCATGGATTAAAATAGGCGAAATAATGTACGAGAAGTGGCCACATATGGAATCAGTAGAAAGAAACCAGAAATAGAAGATAAGATATGTTTGTTATTTCCTATAAATGTTACAAAATTTGCAAAATTTATTATGTACGTATTTGTAATACAAATAATAATAATTGGACAACATTATAGTCAATCAATCTACGCTGGCTTTTGGGGATAGACTGAGCGACTTCGCCGCTTATGTGTGACAACATGCAGGCAATGCTGGGGTGCCGCATACGGTTCCGCCGCAGCGGCGACGCCGCATAGTGTGACGCCGGCCTAAAATGACCTTCTGGGCAGTCCGTTCTATTATTCCTTAAATTACACAAGGGGCATGTCACGGACCTTTCATGACTTCTTTATGATATGGGCAAAAGGTACATGTTTTCCAAGACAATTTCCTTTATTATTTCCCAAAACTCTGGACTTTTATATATATATATATATATATATATATATATATATATATATATATATAGATATAGATATAGATATAGATATAGATATATATATATATATATATATATATATATATATATATATATATAGCAACAAACGTTATATTTTAGCGTTTATTTTATTTTCCTTTCCTTCATTCTAATAATTTCGAAGTTTGAAACTGTCATAGATTTTGGAAAACAGTCCAGAGTTTTGGGAAATAATAAAGGAAATTGTCTTGGAAAACATGTACCTTTTGCCCTTAGCGAGTTACTTCTTGAAGGTGTTTGTCTTTCTTTTCTTATCAAGATTTTTCCTATGATGCTACGAATTCCATAGCCTGTTCTAACATGGTTATCTTACACTTTACTCGAAACTGAGATCTAAAAAATGTCATCGGCAATTCTTTTGTTCGGTATACCTCACGGATTACGGCTCAATCAGGGATCGAAACGGCATCCTTCGGCAGGGAGGTAAACGTTCTAACCTCTTGCCCACATTACCAACATAACTGGTATTTTTTATAGTATAAGCAAAGAAGATTTGATTGACAGCGCCAAAATGGCATCGGTCGCTTTAGGTATCTAATTACAAGGAGGATAAGGGTAAAGGAAACTCAAAGGAAAATGGAGAAACCAGTGGTCTCTTGAGCATGCAACTTTCGCTCTCTTTCTAAGGACACGCTGATGGCTTCTCGGGTCAATATGCTATCCATTGACAAACACACACACACACGGACCAGGACCCTAAGGTCTATCACAGGTTTCTAAGAGCTGGTCTTGGAGATGAGATTGCCAGCTGCAAGCATAATCCCACTAAAGGCCCGGGGGAATTTAGCTTTCTCGACATCTGGCCATCGTTGGAGATAGCGGAGGCGATAGTGCCTGAAATTCATCAGTGGTCACTCATCCGGATATTGACCCGCCGAAACTTATCTTCATTGATTCGGAGGCCAGCAGTGATGGGAACGTGTCACAACGTCAGAATGAGAAAAGTCTCAGAGAGAGAGAGAGAGAGAGAGAGAGAGAGAGAGAGAGAGAGAGACTTTCTTAATTAATTAAAAGAATAATTAACTTTGAAATCTCTGTTTGAGGGAAGTTATTGTAATAAAACACTCAAAAATATCTGTTTGCGAAGAATAGTCAATACTGTGAACAGTGTCACCTTTATTTATAGTGCGGGAAACACAAAGGGCTATCAAAAATGAATGAGAGTTCAGCTAATATAGAGATGGTAATTGAACGCAGACTGACTTACATTCTTTGTCATAATGTTGAACAAAAGGTCGGCCAAGCAATCCTAGCCTTCCTCTTCTTGAAATAATAATAATAATAATAATAATAATAATAATAATAATAATAATAATAATAATAATAATAATAATAATAATAATCTTATGGCGCCGTGGCAGGGAGGTAAACGTTCTAACCTCTTGCCCACATTAGGCCGTCAATTGACTGGTTAAGCTACATTGAGGCTGGTCAGTCGTTGGATGGGTGACCGCTCTCCTCGGCGTTGATTCCTTGGGAAAGGATCTTTACCATAATTTCCTCAGTCTACTCAGCTGTAAATGAGTACCTATTCCTGATGGGGTAGGGTCCAGCTATGGGTTAAATAGCAAAACTCAGCAATGATGGAAAGAAACGACAACGACGTACATGGAACCTCTGGCAACAGAGGAGCTTCGTCCGGAAGCCAGGTATTCAGCCCAA
>NC_061109.1:29508503-29518503 GCF_015104395.2 Macrobrachium nipponense
AGGTATTCAGCCCAATTGAAGGGGAAGACGGTCAGGTACTTGGAGGTCGTCATCCAGCAATTGACCACCACAGCGACAGTAACCAACAACCAGAGACTGGAGCTACAGAAGCAAACCAGAGGAAGAGAGGATATAGAAGAAGGTTGGTCAACATCTGGAATGAGAGGAATAACACCCCCAAACAGAGCAGAGGCTGGCAGACCAAGTAAGGAACATAAAGAAAAAGAACTGGATCTCCCCAACAGAAAGAGAGGAATTGGAAAGGGAAATGACACACGGAAACGAATTACAATAAGACGAACTAAGAGGCGATGCCACAGAAGACGACAGGGATGATGAGGTATCAAACAACGACAGACGAAGAAACACCGACAAAGTAACAGACAGGACGGAATGGGTAGAAAAGATCAGACAATGGATGAAATCAGATACAGAGAGAACAAAGATCCCCTCCATGAAAGCCTACAACACCAACAAATCAAGGGAGAAAACGAGTGAGGTCAATGAAATAATGAGACTAATACACACCACCAATATCACAGATACAAATAACTTGAAATATGCAGGAGCAAGATTAGTAGCAGAACTGATGGGGATACGAACACCACCAGCACAACCATCCCAACAGAAGCCATAATAGCAACCGCCTTGGAAAAGGCGCCTGGAAAAGCAAATCATGGTGATGAGATCGGACTTGAGTAAACTGAAAGAGATGGCAGAAAAAAGGCTAAGAAGCAACAAAACAAGGGAGGAACTGAACGAGAAATACAAAGCACAAGAGAGGGGACTAAACAACACAATAGAAGATGTAAAACAGAGGCTTAAGGCCAAAGCACATAAGATCCAACGGTACATGAACAGGAATAAGGGATACAAACAGAACAAATTATTCGGAACCAACCAGAAAAGACTATACACCCTACTAAGAGGGGAAGACAACCACCAAGAAATTCCTGAAGCTGAACCAAGTAAGAGACTCTGGGAAAACATATGGAGCAATCCGGTATCACACAACAAACATGCAACATGGCTCCAGGAAGTCAAGGCTGAAGAAACAGGGAGAATAAAACAAAGATTCACTGACATCACGACAGACACAGTCAGACAACAACTAAAGAAAATGTAATGCAGAATACAGTCAAAATTTATGTGTAGATATAATATGTATTCTGAATAAGCGTTATATTTATGAAATGCATATATAAAAAGTTATTGCAAAAAAACCGTGTTACAAAGGCCCTGAATCTCATTGTATACTATCTTTATCTATTCTCCTGAAGAACAGGACGTTAGATATATTTTCACTACAAAGTGATATATTAATCACGTGAAAAATGAAGTTACAGAATGCAATCATGAAATGACAAAAAAGATGTAACCTTGAAAATACTAAATGACTGAGCAGCTCCCAGAATCCCGCTACACCCATTAGTTTGTAGGGACAATATTATGATCTTGTCCCAATGTAAATCTGTCAAGAATCTGAACGAAGTTTCATTTAGAATTATATAAATGCAATGAATTGTTGTCAGTCTGACTTTTCATTGCATTGAGATAATTAAAGTGACATTATTATTTTTTTATTATATCCTTTGAGTAGATTTTTTTTCTATTACAGTAAAATTCGACTCACCTTACTTAAATAAATGCATTACAACTTTTCTTTCTTTCATAAAAGTTCAAAGTTCTTTTCATTTCGACTGATTATCAGTTCTAATAGCTCTAAATCCAAAATCTCTCGTTACCACTTTCTGTGATTTCTTACTAAATTCTTATAGGCCTTGAAACTTAGTAAATAGCACTTTAGATTCTCTAAAACTGACGAACTACGTTGTTATGTAAAAATGGTCGTATTATGATATTTGGAATCTACATGCGCAACTTTTTATTCTACATAAATGCAATACTTTTACAGACAGAAATTCATTAGTAAGGTACTTTTCGTGCCATTTTTGTTGTGCGCTAGTAAATCGTGATTATACTTTGCACTTATTGCGTGGATCTTCTATTTTTTAACCTTACTTCGCTATGCATTATTGCACATTTTTTCTTTAACCACTACCCTTTTATCTTCCATAGAATTGGAAGACACTGCCCATTCGGCTTCATTATTTTTACGGCATTTGTTCTTCGTTGTTTTTTGTTTTTATAAATTCACCTTTGACTATTTCTAATGACTTTTTGGTAAGATTAACAAAAAAATTAGATAAAAAAGTGTCTGATATTTCACAATGGCGATGAATTGGAGAGGAATTTCTTGTTATATTTTCGCTGTCTCAGTTCTTTCCATCAATGAAAACTATTAATACATAATATGTAAACAAACGGCACACTGTGCATCTAGTCCTCTAGGCGATACGCTTTATCAGGCAACATCGCATTTGGTGAATGAACGTAGAGTAGCAACACCTGTTCCTTCCGCTGTAAAAGCCATATGGCGTTGGCACATTGTTCTGATGCTGTTAAAGCAAAATATATGAATGAACGAGAATACTTATGATCAATACAAGCTTGAACGAGATTATGTTTGGTGTTAGGAATGAAATCGCATATAGAATTTTGCTATAAGGCCAAGCGATGGGAGTTGTGAGGTCATTCAGAGCTGAAACGGAAATTGATAGTCGAAAGGTTTTAAAGGTGTAACAGGAGGAAAACTTTGCACTTGCACTATGAAACGATCGTTTTGCGAGCACTCCTGTTTCCAACGGCTATTCTTAATATTCTTTTTACATGTTCGAGATATTCCACTAACCTAGCACGCGTTATGTTACCTCTATTTTAGCAACGAGAAAAATGAATCCTCTCACGTATTCTGAATGTCTTTTTTAATGTCCGTCTCCCTTTATTTTCTTTCTTCGTATTCTATGTTTATCTTTTATTCTTATTTGTTCAAGCATTTATGACTAAATCGTTTATTGTGTCGATGTCTTTTCTCCACTTGTCTCAGTGATTTTGTTTACCTATACTGAAACTGATAATTCTGAATTTCCTGGTCTTTTTATCATCGTTTTCTCCGCCGTTTCTAGCTTTCTTTGGTGTGTTTGATTTCGCCCTAGATAATGTAAATTTTAATGAGTATTCTACAGAAGATCCTTTGAGATTTACTTTTATTTAGTTTTATGGGTGCATCAGTGATGAGTATTTTAGAAATTTGAAAACGATGAAATGATGTTGAATATATTACAGTCACAATATATACAGAATTAATTCAGTTTATATTGTCAGCTGGATCTATAAGTTATCACATCCCTAAAATGAGGATGATTCATCAAAATATTATTAAAACCTTTACCCATATCTAATGAGAAATTAAAAGACAGGGACTTGAATGAAATTTTAAAATCCTACGTCGAGATGTTTTGGACACAAAATACAATACCATTTTAAAACTCTATTACCTTCAATAGGCATCACTTCTGTAAGTGCTTAAATATTTTTTTTCAAGGGTATGAAACTGATTCTGAAATTAGTGTCTGTGCGTGCTTGCTCCTTAACAGTCGAATCGCGAAATCATTCTTTCATTTCAGAGAGCGAAATAATTCCATTTTCTCGCAGCGAAGGAAAATACAGTCCACGTAGCAGCACACATTTGAGAGTTACTATTGCTCTGTGCCTTTTAATCGATACAAACGTGAAAATGATGACGTTTGCTTCTGAATCGGCAACTACTATCACCTTGACTTCCTTCTTAGCACATTATTTAAAAGAAGAAGAAAACTGAAACGAGCATCGCAACAATTAATTTTACTCCTCTTGCAAGAGGAAAAAGCTGAGGCAAAACTTCCGAATGAGATATTCTTCCCTTTTATTCCCATACTTTTGCATTGAAACTTTTACTGTAAAAGCAATCAGCAAGTCAAAATGCCATAGGCAGAATTGAAATTGTGAAATAATTGCCACATACAAGTTCATTCCTCTTTCATTCAAGGAATAATGAAAAAAAAACCTTCTTGTATGAAAAATGTATATTCTTTAAAGATACTACATGTGTTTTGTATGTTCTACTGTTCAAAATTAGCATTCAGTGCTAATGACACGATAGAATTCACACGCATAACCCTTATGTTGCTAGGTAATGTTAATTAGAACTGGAAATTAATTATCCTATGCGAGTGACGTTCGGCAAACGCTGTTTCCCCGGGAAAATCATTGTGTACGGGGAAAATTAAACAGACAAAAATAATGCTTCTACCAGTTATTTAATTTATACCAACTGAGTACGGTGAAAGTAATTTAGCCTTTCATTAAACTGTGATTTCCATATGACAGTAATAGTGACGGGTAATTTGATTGAGAATTCAACTAAAAATTCAGTCTTTTTGTTTTAATATGTGACAACTACTTTGTATGAGATAATATCATTCATTTGTAAGTTCCAAGTCCAATTGCATTAGTCTCTATCACGCGAAAAGGGATCGTGTTCATTCATTTTTAATATACTTGTAATAAACACTAATTCAATGTAGGGATTAGATAATATCACTGAAAAGGCTTCACTTGAGCTAGCTCTATATAATTTTTTTCCTTAATTTTGATTTTCTGTCACACTGTTCTATTCGTCAATAACATCTTTTATATTTATAACTTTCAAACTTTTTTAGTTATTAAAAAGAGCTTGTTATCAGTAAACAATAAATGTGATCAATGTCCCTTTGCATAAGGATTGGAGTTCACGTAGAAGCACCGAAAAAATGTCAAAAATATTATGTTAAAATGAAATGCGCTGGCTGGAACCGCATACGCAGCGAGAACAAAGACAGCGAAATTCCCCAAATATCTGCATATTCAGAGAAAGTCTTCAAAACAAGAAAGCCATCTCGCACTTCTCCACTTGAACAAGTCAGTGGGCGATACAGCCCTGCTCAGATGCTACAAGTTTGCCCATCAGAATCCTCAAAAGGTCTAACAAGGGACATTTAAACTTTGAGCCAGCCAAGGAGGACTCGGGGAAAATAGTTTATGTTTAATACCGTAGAGACTTGTCATTCTCAGTAAAGATAAGCGTTTTATATATATATATATATATATATATATATATATATATATATATATATATATATATATATATATATATATACATATATAAACACACACACACACACACACACACACACACACACACACATATATATATATATATATATATATATATTATATATATATATATATGTATATATATATATATATATATATATATATATATGCACGCACAAACGCTTCTTTACTGAGAACGATAAGAGTCTGTATCCAATTAAACATACGAGTAAACTATTTTCTTCCTTGTCCTCCTTGGAGGGCTCAAAATTTAAATGTCCCTTGTTTGACCTTATATACATATATATATATATATATATATATATATAATATATATATTATATATATGCACATACATATATGTGTGTGTGTGCGTGCCTATGTATTTGTGTGTTTGTGTATGTGTGTGTAAAAGTACAATTAGTGAGCAAAGAAGGGTGTTCCATATTCTTCAAGTTATTTCTGTGAAAGAATTTGCTCATCAGTTGTGACGTGATAATTTTACCTGAATTCATCTGCAAGTCTTTGAGGTCTCTTGTCTGCAAACTTGCAGCACAAGTATTCCTGTGCATCAGCAAAAATACAAAAAATATTAAAAGAGTAAAGGAATAATTTCTCAGTGAAGTTTAATAAATATCGTATTAAATTGATGAAGTAAAAATAAAGAAAATGAAGCTCTAGATATATATGGACGAACTTTATAACGTAATGAAGTGGGACATTCCAATTAGAAAAGAATTTAATTAACGTGGCTTTTGACTGCAATATAAAATTACGTATTCAAACGAGGTTAGAAAAATACCAGAGCACTTTAACAACATCAGAATCAATGGAATAAAAAAAAAGTTCTTTTGATATCAAAGGAAACTAATTCAGCCATATTTTGCTTATTAACTAGAAATTTCATTTTATACCTTCTTGTGTTTTTTCTCTTTTCAGTTTTTTCTGGTAATATATGTCTTTATTTCTCGTAGAAATGGAGTATGCTACAAATAATACATCTCACTTTATCAACTTGAAGATTTTAACAAAATGTGCTATTTTACGACCAATGTGGCAGACAGAGTCCCTGCTAAAAACAAAATGTGGAGAAACGGATCCACAGTTATGTATGTGTATATATGTTTAAAAATAAGTCTCTACAGAGCTTTCGGGAATCGATTCGATTCACTTCTTCAAGACTCTGGTTTTTAAAAGAGAAATGTGCCGTAAATTCGATTACCCACTGGTCTGACCTTAATAATTTAACTCAGCCTATTTTCTCCAGAATAGGTAGATTCCATTACCAAGGCGTATTTCCCCATTAATTAAGCATAATACCAAATTCATCACTAGTTTTGTCTCTGAATCAACAGCGTTACTCGTTCCATGAAGCTGCACATTGTGATGATCATTATCAATAACATAATTTTTTTTACTGAGATTGTCTATGAAATTAGCGTGAAAATCCTTTAAACTAATATTAGTTTTAAAAAAATCGAATTTCATATTTATAGATTCAGTGAATAATTTCTTGGATAAAGCTGTCAAACCGAATAAGTAAAGAATATGTGTCCCTCGATGTAAAAATTGGCACTCGCAAATAAGTGAAATGAGTGAAATCAGAGTCGTCTGAGACTTCACGCTGACATACATCGGTAATGAGAATGGTGCCAACAAGATTTGGCAGAGGAGTGAAACCAACAGACAAACAACAAATTTCACAGACGAGCAAATGTAAAGCCTGCCACTAACGTTCACTTATGCCTGCACAGTTATAACTACGCAGTCCAACTGTGCAGGCAACTCTTCCCCACTAACGATACAGGCCGTTTCCTCCGTAGCATCCATGGCGTCAGCACACGATGCTCTGGCTGTAACTGACTTGCTGACATCATAAAAATCTCATAAACGTCAAGCAGGACATCCAGTGAAAGAGTGGTTGATAAAAGCGAATAAAATACTTCCATGTGAATTTGTTAAGAGTTTAATTTTGGCCCCAAGGACTTTCATAATGTTTATTGAATATTTTATGAGTGAAGGAAGAGTTCCATGGAAAGATGATTAAGTTCGTATAATCGTTTGCTTTCGTTTCAAAGTTGACATATATAGGCCTAATATTTTTTCTATTTCATTAAAAGGGTTAATACTGATTCGTTTTCGTTTAAAGATTGACTTTCTTATGACGAGTTACAATGAATGAAAATCCTTAGTTTAGTCCTGTCATCTGTGTTTCATTAGTGTGTTGATTAGCCTAATTTCATTACAAAGAGAACTTCCGTGAGATGTAAGCAATGAAAAAACATACATAGTCCAATATTGTTTGATTTTGTTTCGTTAGGAAGTCGAATATTATTTTGTTCTCATTTTAAAAACGATGTACATACATGGTGCATAATCATGAATAGACGCATATACTTGGCCTATTCTTGTTTAACATGTTTGATTTTGTTTCGTTAGGAAGTCGAATATCATTTTGTTCTCATTTTAAAAACGATTTACATACATGGTGCATAATCATGAATAGACGCATATACTTGGCCTATTCTTGTTTAACATTAGTTTGTCATAGTATTTATTCTCATTGAAAAACTGTCTTGCAAATATGGTTTATAACAACGAATACACATACATATATAGGCTTAATCTGTTCGATAGCCTTTGGATTTTACTTGCCAAAGCAAAGTTTCATTCTTATAAATATCAATGAAATCTACAAGACAATCAAGAATGATGCTGTCACTTTCAGCCTTCATTATACACTATTGTTTTTTCCGTGGAAAAGGGCAAAATTATAAGTATATATTATTCTGACTTCCATATCAATTATTAAAAACCAGTAAATCCAATATATCCTCAATTTAGGTATAAATACTTTTCAATTCAATAAAACCTAGCTCCATGTTCTTTATTAGTAGATTTTATTTGTCCGCGGACGGAAAGCGAACTAAGCCAAAAAAGTTGCCTCTACCACATTAACGTAGCAATGCGCATGCGCAGCCGTTTGGCCCAATGCTCATCGATTGAGATGAGCTATTTACTCAGGCCGCCTGCGCAGGCCAGAAAAACCGTGCAGGTTGTCCACACTAACGTTCAGTTATAACTGCACAGTTCAACGGTGCAGTTATAACTGCACAGGCATAACTGAACGTTAGTGGCGGCCTTAACAGATTCAGACCATACAGATATAATGGTTTCAGACAGGCATAGAGGAGAGACAGACTAACGGGACAAATCTCGCAGACATGCAGGCATAAAAGCTGGCTATGTAATCTTCTGTACTGAAACGGATATTATTTCAATTTTTAAAAATGCAGTTTTGATGGAAGAGAGTTAAAAGCTTTTTGCGAATGAATTTTCTGAAAAAGGTAATTTTATGAAAAAAATCTCATTTTAAAGGAACGTTATTTCCTGTCATTACCTTTTTCTTATTTATTTATTTATTTATTGAAGGGGGTGAGACAAGTAAGAGAAACCGTTCTTTTTTATTAGTATTCCATGGAGCAGAAAATTGGGGAAAATTAACGAAATTGAATAGAACATAGTATTATTACAAACCGGATGGGTAAAAAGTTAGTGTGAACGTAAACTTTAAGAAAATGGAGATGAATGAAAGTAGATAAAGGAGAGAGTGGCGGTGGAATTCGTGGAATGTTACGGCAAGAAAGAGAATAAGGTAAGAGGATCAATGAATTTTGAGCTGGAAGAGATAGATAGATAGAGAGACAGAAAAATTCACAGGAATAAGTAGACAGACAGAAAGATCTTAATAGGAATTTCATATTATAAAGTGTCACAGCTCTCTCTGAGTATTGACGCTAAAAATGTATGAGTGCATTTTGATAAAATAACTAATGGTCTGTTATAACAGTGGTTTTTAAAAAGTACTTTGTCATACAATATCGCAATCCACACACATACACACACGCTTGCACAAAGAGAGAGAGAGAGAGAGAGAGAGAGAGAGAGAGAGAGAGAGAGAGAGAGAGAGAGAGAGAGTATAATCAATAATGATTTTCGAAATTCCATTTCCCCTCGAGCAAAATGAACGGCAGAAAATTAAAAGTAACGTTCATAATATATTTAAAGTCGTTTAACGTTGATGCATAAAAGTACAATGTACTAAAGAGCAAAATGAATCAAATATACACTGATATTTGAAGTATTGCCGAATCGAGAATTCAATCTGTAAGAAAGTAATCGAAATCAATCTAGCAAATAGTAAACAGGAATAGGGATAGACCATACAGTATCATCGTATTTTACTCAACCATATGGAAACAATTTATGGAAATTGTATCATGAACACAATTGCGTTCGAAACCATTGCATCATTAATCTAGCACATAAAAAAGCACACGCACAGACACCCACAACATTCTCAGTAGCACTGCTTCTGGATTACAGATATAGAATTCCATATTTACCGAGAGGGAGGTGACCCGAGACTTGGTAAAACATGTTGACTGATATGATATCCATGTTGAACGATGGATATCGCCTAAATGTCATTTCTCTCATAAAAGTGACATTGATTTGCAGTGTTGCTAAACGACGAAGGCTATAAGCCGCTGTCTTCAAAGTACGAGGTCAGCGTCGGATCAACTTTGAGTTAATACCGGATTACGTTAGAGCCGTCAGTGATGAATTATAATCTATCTATACAGAGCATCAGTCATTCTTTATTTATAATGAAACTAACTGACAAACACATATTTATTATATATATATATATATATATATATATATATATATATATATATATATATATATATATATATACATATATACATACACACACACACACACACACACACACATACATATATATATATATATATATATATATATATATATATATATATATATATATATGTATATTTTTCTTTCTTCATTTCTAAACATCTCACCATATTCTCGACCATATTCTCGGATGATGAAAAAAGGTTATATCTCACGCGATTAATATGCGTTATTGTATATTCTA
>NC_061109.1:29521003-29548330 GCF_015104395.2 Macrobrachium nipponense
TATCCTCTTGTTGTGGCGGGGTGGGTTTAGGCTTTACTGTCGTCCTGGATTTGAATGTGGTGATGGTTCGTGCCCATCAGCCGGCAAATCTAGTATCACCTAGAAAATTCCCCTTTGGTTAAACATATGAAAATATATTAATTCTGAGGTAGAGCGAATTGGATATTAAAGGACATTTGTAGCTCGATATATGTATATGAATCACGGTAATGTGATATGACTTATACAATGGCTACATGCGGACAAAAGCACTACAATGCTACTGAGGATGAGGCGGTTTGATGCAGTCTCCAAAAACTACGAATACCTGAGTGCGACCGGTATTTGAGGCCGGAGGCGGCATAAACTTACAGTTGTACCTCGAGATACGAAATTAATCCGTTCCTAGGCGGCATTCGTATCATGAGTTTTTTGTATCTTGAACCGCATTTTACATGTAAAATGGCTAATCCGTTCCAACCCTCCAAAACCACCCCAGTAAATTTCATAATAAAGCTAAATTGACCTTTAAACAATGAAATACTACATCAATTTGGACCATTCAATACCTAACTTAATACGTACTACTAATATGTACTACATAGTACCTGTAAATAAAGTGTATTAGTGTACATGGTATACAAGAAATACTCTACATACATATGTAGTATGTAGTAAAATGTGGAAGCTTACCTTTCGAGTGAGGCTATCTCCAAAAGTGGCGACAGAGGAGGACAAATGGCAGATACGTACACTTAACTTTACGAAACACAAAAAAATGTTAGGAAAACATAAACTAAACTTTATGAAACACATTAACAAAACTGTAACACTTAACTTTACAAAAAACTTAAAATTAATTTTTTTTTCTTTTATTTTTTTTTTACTTTTTTTTTTTTTTTTTACTTTGCTATACTTTAAGTTTTTTTTTTTTTTTTTTTTTTTTTACAAAATTTCAACTTCTTCACCACTTTTAACTTTCTGTTTTTTCTTAGTATCACTTGGTTCTTCCTTTTTGCTTACTCCTACTAAAGGCCTCTTTAAAAAATAACTATCCAAGGAAGATTGCTTTTGTCTGCTTTTGACAATGTTCCTGAAACGACTCAGGCAAACATCATCGAACTGTGCAAGCATGTGACCTGTGTAAGTCTTTTCGGGGTGTTTCTTTTCTATGAATGATTGCACCTTATGAAAAGCAGCTAGAGCATCCTTAATTTCTGCCATTGTCATACAGTCGTCGTCCTCCTCCTCGCCGCTGCTAGAGAACTCTTTTTGGATGATGTTATGTTGTTACATGGCCTCCAACTCCTGCAGGTCATCTGCCGTAAGCTCCTCTTGGTGCTCCTCGAGAAGGTCATTGATGTCGTCCTCGTCGACGACCAGCCCCATGGACTTGCCAAGTGCAACAATCTCGTCAAGATCTGGTTGCGAAACAGTTTCAGGATCGTCAACTGTTCCTGAATCTGTAGCACCAGCTTCGCCCACGTCGAATCCCTCAAAGTCTCGGCGGATACGGCATTAGGCCAGAGTTTCCTCCACGAGGAATTCAAGGTTCGCCTCGAAACCTCCTGCCAAGCTTGGTCGATGAGTCGGATGCATATCCTTGAGTCCAGGAGGGTGAGCAGGGGCATTGTCCAACACCAGCAGACACTCCAGAGGGAGGCCCTTCTCTTCCAAGAATTTCTTCACTGTCGGGCCGAAACACAGATTTACCCACCCAGTGAACAAAAGTCTCGTTACCCAGGCTTTCGAAATTAGCCCTCCACATCACTGGAAGCTTCTCCTTAAGCACTTTGTGGGCCTTGAAGGCTCGAGGAGTCTCCGAATGATACACGAGTAGGGGCTTCACCTTACAATGGCCACTGGCGTTCGAACAAAGTGCGAGCGTAAGCCTGTCTTTCATAGGCTTATGCCAGGGTAGCTTCTTCTCTTCCTGCGTGATGTATGTCCGACGAGGCATTTTTTTCCAAAAAAGGCCAGTCTCATCACAGTTGAAGACTTGCTGAGAACTGTAGCCTTCGTTGAGAGTCATCTCGTTGAACGTCTTAATAAAGGCTTTGGCCCCTTTCGTGTCCGAGCTGGCCGCCTCCCCATGCCGCACCACCGAATGAATGCTAGTCCGTTTACGGAATTTCTCGAACCACCCATGAGAAGCCTTGAACTCTGGGGTTGGCATCGATATCCCTTCTCCTCCATCGTCTTCGACCTGGGCAGTCAAATCGACGAAAATAGCGCTGGCCTTGTGGCAGATTACCGTCTCCATTATCGTATCGCCAGCGATTTCTTTGTCTTTTAACCAGACAAGAAGCAGCCTTTCCATTTCATCGTGCACGTGGCTCCTCTTGCTGGACAAAATAGTCACGCCCTTGGAAGGTGTAGCTGCTTTGATGACATCCTTCTGCTTAAGGATGGAGACTATTGTCGACGGATGTCGGCCATATTCCTTGGCGATCACACTCAATCGCATACCAGCTTCAAACTTTTTAATTATCTCCATCTTCGTCTCCAAAGAAAGCATCCTCTTCTTTCTGTGAACTTCAACTTTCTTTGGACCCATGACTACGTATATACTGTACATAATTATGTTATGTAGTATACGTATGTAGTAAAGTTCTTACACAACACGATAAAGTATACTACAACGAAATCACTAACGAATTTACGTTAATAAACGAAATCGTATGGAACGAACGGATTCCACATACTTCCGATACTGTTGATGCTGCGAAGTGGCCGAAAGAGCACGCCGCTACGTAGATGTCATGGGATCATGGGACAGATGCTGACCAATAGGAGAGAAGGATCTTATGGCGGTGACTAGCATCAGGAACCAATGGGAGAGCGGGAGGATGGTGGCGAGTCTACTCAGTTGGCGGCCTGCGAGTTTTAAAATTGTTATCGGTGGTCCGGGCGAATCTCGGACTTTACAGCAACAACCTTTCGTATCTTGAACAATTTCCGTACTTAGAGCTGCAAAAATCTTCGTATTTGCTTTCGTATCTCGAGTTTTTCGTAAGTTGAGCCTTTCATATCTCGAGGTACCACTGTATATCCTCTTGTGGTGGCGGGGTGGGTTTAGGCTTCACTGTCGTCCTGGATTTGAAGGTGGCGATGGTTGGTGCCTGTCAGCTGGCAAATCTATTATCACATAGAAAATTCCCCTTCGGTTAAACATATATGAAAATATATTAATTCCGAGGTAGAGTGAATTAGATATTAAAGGACATTCGTAGCTCGATGTATATATATATATATATATATATATATATATATATATAAGTATATATATATATATATGGGTGCATGTGTGTGCATTTGTTCAAGGATGCTATAGTATCTTTTTTTCTCTTTTACTTCGCTATAATATTTCATGTAACAGTACCAATTATTTCGTTGTAGGAAAGAAGACCAATGTGAAGTATTGGAAAAATATTGCGTTGTGCAAGAGGTGATGTATAAAACAAAAGAGCTTTGTTACATGAATTTGATGGATGACTTAGCTCTTTTGGAAATCTCTAATTGCTTTCCAGGATTTTGAGCTGGACCTCAAAGAAAATTTCCGTTGTTCTTAAAACCGTTGAGAATAATCAAGCAAATTCTAATGAATACCACGAATAATTCTCAACATAAACCACACGGAACCGTCGGTTAGATACCGTTAAAAGTTTTGCCAGAAAAAAAACGGACTTGTTCAAGCAATCGTGGATTCTTTTCCACTTCAGAGGTATTTCATTCAGAGTTTGATTACGGAGAGCTTACAGCTTCGTTTGTAGTCACGAGTTTGGTTATGCTAGAATATGATATTAATAAACGTCGGATAAATATATTTTTGTGTGCAATTTTATTTCAGCTCTTAGAAAAATAACCGGTGATATATAAGGTGAATCAATTTTTCTTAGACCTGCGAGTTTCTGTTGTTAAATTGATAATTATTTAAACTAAAATTAAATCAAATACAAGTATATATATATATATATATATATATATATATATATATATATATATATATATATTATGTGATATATATATATATATATATATATATATATATATATATATATATATATATATATATGTATGTATGTGTGTGTGTAAATAAATTCTTCTGTTAAAACAGAATATGTCTCAGGTATAAAAGGCCAATTAAATCACTCTGGTTTAAAGCTAAGGACTATATTTTGGTGGACTTACTTCCACCCTTATCAAGCAGTGAATGACAGAATGAGTTTTATTAGTGAAATATATACTGGGAGATATGCCCTTAGGTCATGCCTGGGGTCACCGCTACGCCACTGTAGGTTCTGTTGTCTTAATCCGCTTCATCGTTGCCTTAAGGAAGATGTCTATCTGGTCAGAGTCCCAGGCTCCATTGTAAAGGTTGATCCTATTATATTGTTGTTTTATTAGTGAAGATTCTACGTAGCATCTGACATTTGGATCCACAGCTACTCTTGTATAAGATTCAGGATGAGTTCCAATCCATAGTGTGGTTTGTGGTATTTATTTGATGGAAAATTGCCGAACGATTTTGTCCATATCTAACTGATCGTTTATGTTGCGTTGATCTTTCCAAGAGAGATTTTCCCGTGAAACTGTAGTATGACTTTTGGAAACTATAGTTCTTCCAAACCTAAACGTCTGACCAGTTTAGGAGCGGACCCCGGGCCCATTAGCGACGTTGCCAGTTCATTCTGATCATATTAATCCACACATTGTTTGACCTCTTTAATCTATGGACAGGCCAAGATAAAGTTAGGAGCCGGATTTGAATGGTCAACGTATATAATCCTTTAACTTGGTAGTTTCCCTTTAAATGGTTTCCTTCGTTATTTTTGTTTTCAACCACATGGTGATAGGTAAGTTGAAATCCCGCAGCTATAACAAAGAACAAAATTACCTATTATAAAAAAAATTACCATACAAGGTAACGATTTCGAGCTTTGATATCAAATAGATGGATTTCCTCAATTCTCATTGGTTTAGAGTATTTTTCTATCATGTGCATTTGTATGTTATTTGTCGGACAGTTATGTGACTTTATCAATGGACCAGTTTACTATCTTTTTTTTTTAAGAATTGCAACGTTTAATCTTTGGAAGAATTGCAACGTGTTTTTTTATGATTTTAAAAGACAGGAATCTATAAAAAGTATTTTATTAATTAAGTTTAATAGAACACAAATAGCCAATTATATTTTTTTATAATTCATTTCATCTCACTGTACGAAATTGAGGACTTGAAACGCCAAGCAAATAATACATGAATAGACGAGTTTTTTTCACAATGTAGGAGTACAGTTTTCAATCTTAATCATGAATGACCATGGCGATTCTTCGTCAGATGAAGGTATATCAATCATAAGTGACATAAATTTCATTAATGCACACGCCATTATTAATGTTCTCATTTACAATATTTCCTAACGATTAATTAACAGCCTTACTCCGATTTTCGGCACTTACAGACGCCAAAGCTTAATGCAGAAGTACCTTTAAGTTTTTCATTTTGAAATTATTTTTCGAAGTAACCTCATTTTTCACCTAAGCCCAGATCAACTCAGTTGGGCTATAATGGTAATGATAAGGTGGTAACCGGAAATTTTAAAGTGTCCATTCTGAATGGCTGCCATCAATTATGTACTTGGGATTGCATGAATTTTTCATTGATTTTACATTTTTTTAAAATAATTCGCAATTGGTAAGGAAATCACGGGGTTTACACCTTTTGTACTCAATCAGTCTCGCATATCGCTCTTTGTACTTGACATTGTTGAAGGTCTCTAAGTCGCTATGGTGCTTAAGGAAGCTTGCTGCTCGTGACAGTGAATATGGGAGATTATCTCCATCCATTTTATACGATTTGAGCAAGAGACTCAATGAACTGACCCAAGTGAAGAAGTGGCAGCAAATATGCCAGATCTGCAAGTTTGACATTTTCCTTCCCTTCTCCTAGTGAAGCGAAAGCATCTGGATTAAGGAGAATCGGCAGAGCTGGAAATAGGATCGGAGTCCGCTCCTAATGGTTGGAGTATAGTCGTTTTGGGCACGGCAAGGCTGGGGGACTGCATTGCCATGTCCGTCGTTCCTTATCAAATTGGGTTTTGCTAATGAATGCATTGGCATTGCTAGCCTAAAACATGATAAAACATCCATTTTTTATGACCATTATCGAATATTAATACCTCTTGAAATGTTTTTGTACTTTGTAAAAATATTAACATATTTTTTTCTTGAAACGTGGCACAAATTTTGCCAGTTTTCCTAGAGGACTCTGGGCCGAGTTAAGCTGCCCTCGGGTCATGTAGAAGGGAGAAGGGTCGAGTTAAGTCGTGGCCACCGAGATTACAAGGCCATTTCACCCTCTGGCCGCGTCGTCCTAAGTAGGCTGACCTGGCTGTCAAACACTGGGTCTAGCTGGTGACATTGTAAGTCTGTGAGGAACTCACTACCTGAAGTTTTTATGCATTCTCACATACATACATACACATTATATATAACTAGCTAACGTTTCCCCATCACCCCAGAGGTAATTAGCATGGCGCGTTTTTTATATTTATACTGCAGTTCCCCTATAGGCCTAGTCTGCAGTGAATGATATATATATATATATATATATATATATATATATATATATATATATTATATATATATAAATCCTGACCTCTAACAAAAACATGCATACATACACACACACACACACACACACACACACACACACACACACATATATATATATATATATATATATATATATATATATATATATATACATATATATATATATATATATATATATATATTATATATATATATATATATATATATATATAATATATATATATATATATATATGTGTGTGTGTGTGTGTACTAAAACCTTGAAATAAAATAATAATTATGCGCTTACTTTGGTAAAGTCTGCAGTTTTCTTGAGACACTGTGTTTTTTGTGCTTGAATAGAGTAATTTTTCCTCTGACAATAGTTATTTAAGAGAGAATTCGTTGATGCCCAGACAATAATCATTTCTATTTTCTCTAATGGATGACCATTCTCACATTCTTCCAAATGGAAATGAGCATCATCTTCCTTCAGAATATCGAGTGATATTCAGAACAAACTGCCCCCGGTTTCTTGAAGATTTGAAAGTGTCATTCTGAGTGAGTTTATTTACAATTATGTGTTGTATCTCACTATATTTATTGTTGCGCTGTCATGAAAAAACAAGGACCCTCTGCTGACACCCTTTCTATAATCTAAACTCAAATCCTGGCCTTTCTCTTCATTGGCAACTTCAGCTCTAGTTAAGATCTCTAAGCATGATTTGCATTTCATTTTTTTATTTACACTGTAACAACAGTAACCTGCTAAATAAGTTATAACAGGAAGAACGCCATTACATCCTTCAATATCATGTTGTGTTACCTTAATATCAATAACAGAATATTCATCTATTTCAGAGTTACTCATGTTCGTCCAATTTATCTCAATACAATTTTTGTGTGTGATACCTTTTCCCTGGAATGGTAAAACCATTTTTATTAATGCCATTTTCCTAATTTTCTTCTCGCATTCAATGATATAGTTATGCAACTCACGTACGGGCACATTAACGCCTGGACAGATTTATCAAGATGTATTAGTACAGACATCATCATATTAGGAGAAGGTGAAAGCGATATGAGACTGATCAAGAGATAAGGTTCTTTATGAATTATGTCCCAGTACTTATCCAGCTTGAGTTTCCTCGAAAGTTCTTGCAAATCCCTAAATCCAATTTGCGTTTCGTATGCCTTTGCATCTGATATACTGCTTTCAATTGCTACTTTGATTGCGTTTTCTTCTATTCTTTGTCTTTTAGAATCGGGTGACTCTTCGATGTTCAGTTAGGTTCAAATATTGAGGATAGTTTGGAAACACTGTGGGAACAGCATTTTCTTTGATATATGGATGCTTTAATTTTGCAGTTATATTCCTTCCAGTATTTTCATCCATAATAGAAGTTTCCCTCGCAATATCATCAGGATGAAAATGCTGTTCACAAACCTGCAAGTACAATGATATGAGACAGTCAGGAAACGTATAAACTATTTCATGAAAAAAAAAAAGTTAATTTCCATCTATATTACCGAAGAAAACCGTCATATTTCCAAAAAACGGTTGCATCAGTTTTCATCATTCTAAAAAATAATTGAAAAAAAGTTTTATTCTAGTCTATTAGCCATATACTACAATTAATTGTATTTGTATAGCTACATATTTTTGCGATTCAAGTACATATTGCTAATAAAATTAATATCATCTGACAAGTAATATCATTGGATATATACATACATATATACACATAGTACACACACTCACACACACACACACACACATATATATATATATATATATATATTATATATATATATATATATATATATATATATATATATATATATATATATATATATATATATATATATATATATATATATATATATATAATGATTTTAACTATGCCTACCATAAAAACAGTAAAAGTGCTGTCCGTCTCTTTCTGTCATATATATATGTATATATATATATATATATATATATATATATATATATATATATATTACTACGTTTATCGATCGCCTCATCTACCCAGTATTTAGTTCATTATTTTGATTTGTAAAAAGGCAGCCATAGTCCTCCAAACATCAGCTGATTTTTAGGCGAGAAACCAAAACACGCCGGCCAGAGATAGGGAGTTCCTAAGATGGGGGAAAATAGACTATTGACAGTTTTAGGGACGTATCTCAAAGGGAAGGATGTAGGCAGACTAGTACTTATTAGGCCTATATCTTAAGCTCTTTTTCCTGTGAACCCTCTGCTGGCTGTATGTTCTGTTTCCAGGATTGCCCTGCTCCTGGGGGTGGGGGGGGGGGGTTTAAGCTGGCCCCCAACACCCATGAGAGACACCTGCGATCTCCCTCAGTCGACTCCAGTCGTGACCTCAGACGGATGTCCAGCCAGCCAGCCTCCCACACTTAAGCCTACCGGCATTATTGGGGCGCCCAAATCTGAGACCAAGCCGGGCGCCACACTTTTCCACAAAGGTCCACACTGAACATGGCATCCAGGTACGTCTAAAGTGTAAACTCCAAACCAGCACCTTTTACTACCATACGACTCTTGCTAATTTCATTTTCAAGTCTCACTTTTATCCCTCCTACATCAAAAGCCCTTTGTCCTCATCGGGCCACGTGCTTCCCCTTGTGACTTGTTAAAGACTAAGTCTTCAGTGCATACCTCAGTGAAACATTAGAGTTCCTTTGCCCCAGTGTTAGAGAACTGAATAATCGTAACTTGTGCAAGAAGTCCTTTTTCTTTTATCTTGTCTAATCTGGGATCCTTTTCCAGATTCCCTGAGTCACGTCTCAAGTCTGTCCGCCCGCAAGTGTTGCATTACCGCAAGATTTCGAAACCAGCTTTATTACGTGAATTTCATTTTGCGCCAGCAATCATTCACCTGCAGATTCGATCAATTCCTGTTCACTTTGATAGAAAATGATTACTTTCCATGATTCCATATTGTTGAAAATAGGAACATATCAAGAAAATTCACAATGACATTTTATTATCACAAGGAACGGAAAATACTTCTATGAACGAAGGACTGAGTAAATAGAGTGGAAAAATAAGAATAGTAAGAGCATGTGATGGAGGAATTCCTGGAATGTTATGGAATGAAAAATTTTAATAGAAAAGGGATCATGGAATTTTAAGCACGGAAAGCTTATATATATATATATATATATATATATATATATATATATATATATATATATAGTATATATATATATATATATATATATATATATATATATGTATATATATATATATATATATATATATATATATATATATATATATATATATATATATATAGTATATATGCTTATGGTAATCTGACCCACATAAGGATCGAGCATAGATCTTTCAGTTGAAATCCTAAGACGCAGTCAGCAAAGCAGTCATAAAAGAAGTTGGATCCCAAGTACCACTGTACCCAAGGTAACTGCCTCGCATACCAGCGTGTTTTCCCCAATTTCTTGCCCTGGTAAAATCCTAGTTACAGTGGTACTAAGAGGATACGTCTCAAGTATAAGAGGCCCATTAAAACATTGTGGTTTAAAGCTTATGTCTATATTTTGGTGGACTAACTTCCGCACTTATAAGATTGGAAGTTAGTCCACCGAAATATAGTAGTCCTTAGCTTTAAACCAGCGTGTTTTAATGGCCCTTTTTTACTTTATATATATATATATATATATATATATATATATATATATATATATATATATATATATATATATATACATATATATATATATATATATATATATGTATACATATATATATATATATATATATATATATATATACTATATATATATATATATATGATATATATATATATATATGTGTGTGTGTGTGTGTGTGTGTGTGTGTGTGTGTGTGTGTGTGCGTGTGTCTGCTGTGTTGCGGCACTGACACTAGCTTCTATAGATGCACATAGAGTACAAGTTATTTAATTCATAATCCCAGGAACAATTCAGTATATATCAAGTATGAAATACTGGGAAACGTCTACTTCCTGTTTGGTAACTCACCAAGGCAATGGTTCATTGTTAAAAGAATTTGATGGATGGCTGGGTTCTTTGGGAGGTCTCTAATTGCTTTTGAGAATTTCTGATCCGGAATTTTGTAAGCTAGCGCTAGATTCCGGGCAAGTAATGAACTCTCCTCCAAAAGCAAAAGTACTTTTGTTTTTAAAAAATCATGCGGAATAATTAAGAACGCTTTCGTATAATACCACGAGTCATTCAAATGGGAATGACATGAAACCATCCGTTAGATTACCATTACTGATCCCGCCAGAAAATGCGAGCTGTGCAAACCGGCCTGAAATCTTTCCACTTCGGAGGTCTTTCCATTAAAGAGCCTTTGCCTGCACAGACCTGAGAACTTAGTTTGCAGTACAGCATTTTCCCAGTTGGAATTCTGAGATGTGTTGACGCAGCTTACAATTTTATTCTTTAAGTTGATACAGATATGCTCAATGATGTATTTGATACACAGTTCATACCTAACTATGGAAACATGCCCAAAGCTATTTCTTATCTCCATTAATAACGTATGACTTTTACTGAAATACTTCAAATATAGTGTTTTTATGATACAAATGTGAAGCGCATCTGTTCCTGTGAATGACAGTGAATTTATTGCTTTTTTGATAACTTGATTTCATTGATTGATTGAATATATATAGTAAAACTGACGTCACAACAAATAGGGTATTGAGATCCATTTGATTTAATTAAAATTTTATTTGCATGCCTGAACATGTTTAATGTAAAATTCTGCCACATACAGTTTCTGTTACTTCATCTCGAGATGAACTTATGGATTATATTATAATTCTCATAGACCTAATTTAAAAAATCTTCTTCGCATAATCTGAAATAAGAGAATATAGTTCATTTTTTATGGTTTTGCTAAGTTGACAATTTTGAAGGAACTGAAAATTTTCTTGACAGAATAACAACCGAAATAAGAAAAGTTTCTAAGAGTTCAGGTTCAATAAAAAAAAAAAATAATAATAATAATAATATAAAATGGAGAAAAAGCGGGCTTCTCCTTTCTACCCCCCCCCCCCCATCCCCCCACCCTGTTCATCTCTGTAACTGTAGTCTCATAGGATGATTCAGTCATTTCCAAATGTTCAAAGTTGGATCATCAGACTTCTTCATGAAGTTTAACAGAGGACATTACAGCTTATCTTCACCTGCCAGTCCCCGTCCCAAGTTATGTGCGTTTGAATGAAGGGTGTTTTCACTTAACGAATAGGCGGTTTTTTCAAGCTCCTCTCTCTCTTCTCTCTCTCGTCTCTCTCTCGCTCAATCTCTCTCTCTCTCTCTTTCTTCTTGGTGAGCTGTAGTTTCATATCCGAAATCTTCTCGTGCCAGCCTTTGCGAATTCAAGGAAAAAGTTAGAATATCCTCTAATAGGCCTTTTAAGGATTATAATGGGGTGGGGCAACTGTAGCATATAAGCTGAGGTGTATCGCCCATGACTGGTTAAAATGAAGGTGAGTAGGGAAGGTCTGGGGTTGAGAGACCCTCTTTGCATGCATGAAAAAGTCTGAGAATTTAGTCATTTATCTGTCTTCCTGAAAGAATCACCAACCTATACTTGCTTTCATGCTGCGTGTTCAGATTTCTTGAAGACGGATAGATTCTAATTCATCGCAAAGAAATCAACGAGAGAAACTGAAAACTTATTTGTGTTTATTTTCAAAGTTGTAGCATATCATTTTAATCACTTTCAATAGCAGAAACCCAGTTTACGTCTACTTTGCAAAATAATCGATGCTAGACAACCAGATGAAAAAATGAAAAAGAATATGAAAAATAAGTTGACATATATATGGATCGTCGCTCCAAGTACAAATTTTAAAAATTGTAATACTACAGTTCCTCTTTGCAGAATAGCGGGAGTGTTTTTTTATTGTACCTCAAGAGATCATGATGGTTATTACAAAAGCATACATACATGCTTACATACACAAACTATAATCATATATATATATATATATATATATATATATATATATATATATATATATATATATATATATATATATATATATATATATATATATATATATATATTGTTATGTGCGTGACTGCGTGAGGTTTATCATTTACTCTAAGATTTACTGGTGTCTGACAATACTGGGGCCACGCAGGTAACAACAAAAAACAGGGAAAAGAAAAATTTATTGAAGTTGATGGATTTAAGGGAAATGCAATGTTACATTTAACTAAGATTATTATTATGTCAATCAAGATATTTACACAGGAGCGGAAGACACTATCTCCATGGCACTGACGTTACGTTAATTAACAGATCAATTAGTCTCACCATGGAAACCCCAGAAAATGTAAATCCCTTTTATGAAGAATCCGGAATTTAAGGAATAAAATACTTGTTTTAATGATCACCACTCAAAAAATAAAAATTAACAACAGCTCTTCATTCTTTTACCTTTGGACTTGAAATAGATGTTTACTCAATGGCACTGTGGAATACAGGAGATGCAGTGCACAACTTCTCGTGCTCTCCTTATTCTACAAATTAAGGATGTACTGTAATTCTCGATCTAAACGCGAGTTATGTATGTGGGAGTTGCGTAAGGTAGAGATTGTAAGTTACTTAACACTGTAAGTCACAAATATTTTTTCACTTCACTTATTCTCTGAAGGAGATGCAATGTGGAATTGAGTTACATATTATGAGAGCAGACAGTAATTAAGGAAGTAAGAGAATTATGCGTTGTTTGTTCAGCAGTTGGCGAATTCGATCGAGTTCGTTATGTGTGTCTCTCCATGATGTGCTGTGCGTGAAGGCTCTGTTGACATACGCACTCACGACAGACTTTTTGTACGCTTCCGGGCATTCCCCGCGTGCGTTCAAGCAACGGCCAGCGTTCGTTGCTTTCGTATAAACGGTCGTCTTAACCTGTCCTTCTTGTTGTTTTACCAGGACATCAAGAAATGGCAAAGTCTAACCAGTACCCATACCTCAAGGTCATACCTCCCACACGAAAAGCCAGATTGTAAGTCAGTAGTCGCTTGATAATTTGCAATAAAGGCAAAACAGACTGTCGCGAATAAAAAAAAACAAAATTCAATAAATGGAAGAACGGAAGTTCTGCGTATTTTTTCAACAAGAAATTGACGAACGAAGAATCTGAAAAAACTTCGGTTTCGGTATGAAGATACCTGCAAGAAACTTATTGATGCCACTAAAGCAATTGCTTTTAACGAAAATTGTATAAGAGAAAAACTATGCCCTAAAAGTATATATATATATAATATATATATATATATTATATATATATAATATATATATATATATATATATATATATATATATTATATTTTTAAAATAAAAAGCTTTATTAAGCGACGTTTCGGGGTCCAGCCCCATCATCACACGGCTGTAAAGGATTAAATACACATAAATATAATAAAAAGACTCATCCTAATAATTAACATACATTTAAAATTCATAGAAAACCTACTACAATGCTAAGAAAATTACCATATGAAAAGGGAGAAGATCAAGTGAAAAGGGAGAAGACGATGACCAGAAGAAGAAGGAAAGGTTCCTGGCATAACATAGTTATGCCAGGTAAAGAGGGGTAGCGGTAGTTTGATTGTTTAATTTTGGGAACTATTGTCGCTTAATAAAGCCTTTTTAAATTACCAGAAGACTCTCCCTTGCTTCCTTGAGAATATATCTCGAACGATTGCTGTTTTCCTGTTATATATATATATATATATATATATATATATATATATATATATATAATATATATATATATATATATATATATAGTATATATATATATAATATATATATATATATATATATATCTATATATATATATATATATATATATATATATATATATATATATATATATATATATATATATATATACATATATATATATATATATATAATATATATATATATATATATATATATATATATATATATATATATATATATATATATATATTATACCACAGAAATGTATTCACCATCGATTTTAATGATTTATTTTTTCTTGTACATTGATCATTTAAAAGGTGAAAATAATGTTCGCAGTAAGTAGTAGTATATGCGGAGAAACTTTGCATTTGTGCAGGATGTGATGTATGTCATTTCCAGTTCAGTTCATACTTGTAACCAGAGTATTGGAGAAATAAATCCACAGTTTGTATGGGTACAAATGTATTTAAAAACAGATCTAAGCAGTGAACTCTCTGGAATCTGTTCGATTCCATTTTCAATCAGATTGAAAAGGGGAATCGAACAGATTCCCGAAAGGTCTCTGTTTAGATTTATTTTAGAAAAATATACTCGTGCCTATACGCAACTATGGATTTGTTTATCCATTTCATGTCTTCCTACGGTAATTTATCTCAGATTAATCACACTGAGAGACTCGAAGGAGGGTGGAGGGAGCGATGAAGCCCACAGGAGGGCCTTATAATCCTCGCTTGTCCTCCAGCGAATGGATATAAAAGAAACCGTGGCCGAGAAGCATTCATACGGAGATGAAATCTCGGCTCTCGGAGAGGCACAGCCTCCGAAGCGACGACGTAGGACAAACACACAGGTCGAGTAATGCCATTCAGGTTCGCCTTCGTCGATCAAGCAAATGAAGGAATCAGTCCACTCGCCCGCAAATAGAAATGACCTCTAACTGATATGCCTCAGCAGGCATATCAGTTAGTGATTATGGAAATTATGAGGTCTTGCTGGATTGACTAATTGATAAGTTTATGGGAAATTTTATGAGCTTAATATTTATTATATATATATATATATATATATATATAAAATATATATGTATATATATATATATATATATATATGATATATATATATATATATATATATATGTATATATCTCCCGTTGACCTGAGCCACCTTATCGTGATTATGGTATCGCAGGTTCGTTTCCCGCTATTGGACATCATGAATTCTTCGTATTTCTTTGAAAATGGATCTGAAGGATTTGTAGTGACAAGTGTATCCAAAAAACGAGCAAATCATTTGAGAAATTAAGAGGGAATTGTGACTATTATAATTACTGTGTATCTGGTACCTAATGACTGGTAGATTTTACATACACACACACACACACACACACACACACACACACATATATATATATATAATATATATATTTGTGTGATGTGTGTGTATATGTAAAATCTACCAGTCATTTTTACCTGATACACTTGTAATTGTAATAGACTCAATTCCCTCTTAATTTCTCAAGTGATTTGCTCGTTTTTTGGATACGCTTGTCACTACAAATCCTTCAGATCCATTTTCAAAGAAATACGAAGAATTCATGATGTCCGGTAGCGGGAAACGAACCTACGATACCATAATCACGATAGGGTAAGGTCAAGGGGAGATGGAAGGAGAGAAAAAGAACACTTGAAAGAGAAGAAAGTAATCATAGGCCCGAACAACAACACCATTGCACCGATCAACAGAAAATTAGTTAATTCAAAATTGTAGGAAGTTACAAAAACACAATTAGGAATAAGATAATTAAAAACAGATAGCCGGTAAAGGGGGAAGAGGTAAGAGTCGGGTATATGGCAACGTGTCTAGATTGTGAAGGACGCTACTATGGGGAAAAAGTATATCTTAGTTTTACCAGACCACTTAGCTTATTTACAGCTCTCCAAGGGCTGACCTAAAGGATTGGATATTTTTTTCGCAGCTAGGTACCAATTGGTTCTTAGCAACGGGACATACAGCTTCCTGTGGGATCCGAACTACATCGAGAAATGAATTTATATCACCAGAAATAAATTCCTCTGGTTCTGCGTTGGCAGAGCGGTGAATCAAAGCCAGACTCTAAGTTCGGTTGTCGAGCGCGTAATCGACTCGTCCAACTGGGAAAGCGTCAAATTTTGCAATGCAAGCAAGCAACACCTTCAAAGCATAAGATACTAGAATCAGACTAACAGTAGTTGCCAAACATTGTTGGGAAAGAGACCACAACATTAGGCTGGGAAAATATGAATTTTGTTAACAGGAACACTATAAAAGAATGCCTTCATAACATACGATCCACAGACAGTAGATCAAGAAAATCCTATACTCCACAATAGAAAACATACGCACAAACAGGAGACTCCGAATGGAAAATGAACATCTGGCAAAACGTGCCACCAGAGAACGGTCAAGGCCACGAGGACGGGGCCAAACAGGAGAGGCAGGGTAACTAAAAGATTAAGAAGCCAGCACATACATATGAATAAAGCCATTTCTTGGATGTTTGATTATGGGGACTGTTTGTTCTTGAGGGCTTGTAACTTTTTCAAAGAAAAACTCCACTGAGGTCCTTTCATTAATTTTACTATTGCACAGAATAATTGTGTATGTTATAAGCTAATATATATATATATATATATATATATATATATATATATATATATATATATATATATATATATCAAGTTACAAATGTCCTTTAATATCTAATTCACTCTACCTCGGAATTAATATATTTTCATATATGTTTACCGAAAGTGAATTTTTTAGGCGATAATAAAATTGCCGGCCGATGGGCACGAATCATCGACATCTTCAATTCCAGGACAAGCAGTGAAGCCTTAGCCCACCCCGCCACCGCAAGAGGTGGGAGGCGGGCTACACTTATTATCTTCTTGCGGTGGTGGGGTGGGCTAAGGCTTCACTGCCTGCCCTGGAATTGAAGATGTCGATGGTTCGTGCCCATCGGCCGGCAATTCTATTATCGCCTAAAAAATTCCCCTTCGGTTAAACATATGTGAAAACATATTAATTCCGAGGTAGTGCGAATTAGATATTAAAGGACATTTGCAGCTCGATATATGTATATGAATCACGGTAATGTGATATGACATGCATATATATATATATATATATATATATATATATATATATATATAATATATATATATATATATATATATATATATATATATATATATATATATACTGTAACATACATACACGAGATGTATGTTGAAGCCTTCAGAAATCTTAAAATAACATCAGTACAATATTTTTTTCACTTCTTGTAAAAAGCAAGACCGCCTAAGACGACGCTCCCTAGTAACTAAAAATTGGACGCAGCAGATTATCTACTTCGCTCCTCCCACGAAAACTCCGCCTCTCCTACAGCTAAATGGATCCCTCATTGTCATACTTTTCCCACACCTGGTACTGTCATTCAAATTTCATTTCCAGAAAACCTTGAACGTCTCGGAGAAGATGTGACAAACAAGAGACAAAGAAAATAGAGGAATAAGACGACTGAAGCAGCGAGCTGGGTTCTCCCTTATGGCCATTCCTATAGCAGACTCAACGGGCATATCCCTGAGCTACTCACTTATGCGGGGTCGAGAATTTTTCTCCCTCCTAAGCCCTTACCTCGTGTTCGGCTACTTCAAGACTCCGATTGTCAAAGAACAAATCGCAGTTTTGTTTTGAAATTGTTTTCGACGCATAATTCTCTTACTTCCTTAATTACTGTCTGCTCTCATAATGTGAAACTCAATTCCCCATTGCATCTCCTTCAGAGAATAAGTGAAGTGAAAAAATATTTGTGACTTACATGCAGAAGTGTTCATTTACTTTTGCGCTCTCGTAACAGTGTTAAATTACTTACATTCTCTATCTTACGCAACTCCCACATACATAACTCGCGTTTAGATCGAGAATTACAGTACATCCTTACTTTGTAGAATTAGGAGAGCACGAGAAGTTATGTACTGCATCTCCTGTATTCCACAGTGCCATTGAGTAAACATCTATTTCAAGTCCAAGGGTAAAAGAATGAAGAACTGTTGTTAATTTTTATTTTTTGAGTGGTGATCATTAAAACAAGTATTTTATTCCTTAAATTCCGGGTTCTTCATAAAAGGATTTACATTTTCTGGGGTTCCCATGTTGACACTAATTGATCTGTTAATTAACGTAACGTCAGTGCCATAGAGCTAGTGTCTTCCGCTCCTGTGTAAATATCTTCTGATTGACATAATAATAATCTTAGTTAAATGTAACATTGCATTTTCCTTAAATCCATCAACTTCAATACATTTTTCTTTTCCCTGTTTTTTGTTGTTACCTGCGTGGCCCCAGTTTTGTCGATACCAGTAAATTTTAGAGTAAATGATAAACCTCACGCAGTCACGCCCATAAAAAAAAACCCCCAACAATATACGTATATATATATATATATATATATATATATATATATATATATCTATGATAATTTGTGTATGTAAGCATGTATGTATGTTTTGGTAATAACCATCATGAACTCTTGAGGTACAATAAAAAACACTCCCGCTATTCTGCAAAGAGGAACTGTAGTATAACATTTTTTTAAAATTTGTACTTGGAGCGGCGATCCATATTATATGTCAACTTATTTTTCATATTCTTTTTCATTTTTCATCTGGTTGTCTACCATCGATTATTTTTAATGTAGACGTAAATTGGGTTTCTGCTATTGAAAGTGATTAAAATGAGTATGCTACGACTTGAAAATAAACACAAATAAGTTTTCACTTTCTCTCGTTTGCATTCTTTGCGATGAAATTAGAATCTATCCGTCTTCAAGAAATCTGAACACGCAGCATGAAAGCAAAGTATAGGTTGGTGATTCTTTCAGGATGACAGATAAGATGACTAAATGCTCAGACTTTTTCATGCATGCAAAGAGGGTCTCTCAAACCCCAGACCTTCCTACTCCCCTTCATTTTAACCAGTTATGGGGCGATACACCTCAGCTTATATGCTACAAGTTGCCTCATCATAATCCTTAAAAGGCCTATTAGAGGATATTCTAACTTTTCTTGAATTTGCAAAGGCTGGCACGAGAAGATTTCGGATATGGAACTACAGCTCACCAAGAAGAGAAAGAGAGAGAGAGAGAGAGAGAGAGAGAGAGAGAGAGCTTGAAAAACCGCCTATTCGTTAAGTTGAAAACCCCTTCATCAAACGCACATTAACTTGGACGGACTTGGCAGGTGAAGATAAGCTGTAATGTCCTCTGTTAAACTTCATGAAGAAGTCTGATGATCCAACTTTGAACATTTGGAAATGGCTGAATCATCCTATGAGACTACAGTTACAGAGATGAACAGGGTGGGGTAGGGGGATGGGGGGGAGTGGAGCCGCTTTTTCTCCATTTTATACTATCATTTTTTTTTTTTTTTTATTAAACCTGAACTCTTAGAAACTTTTCTTATTTCGGTTGTTATTTTGTCGAGAAAATTTTCAGTCCCTTTAAAATTGTCAACTTAGCAGAACCATAAAAAATGAACTATATTCTCTTATTTCAGATTATGCGAAGAAGATTATTTAAATTAAGTTTCATAGGAATTATATATAATCCATAAGTTCATCTCGAGATGAAGTAACAGAAACTGTATGTGGCAGAATTTTACATTAAACATGTTCAGGCATGCAAATAAAATTTTAATTAAATCAAGTTGATCTCAATACCCTATTTGTTGTGACGTCAGTTTTACTAGATATATTCAATCAATCAATGAAATCAAGTTATCAAAAAAGCAATAAATTCACTGTCATTCACAGGAACAGATGCGCTTCACATTTGTATCATAAAAACACTATATTTGAAGTATTTCAGTAAAAGTCATACGTTATTAATGGAGATAAGAAATAGCTTTGGGCATGTTTCCATAGTTAGGTATGAACTGTGTATCAAATACATCATTGAGCATATCTGTATCAACTTAAAGAATAAAATTGTAAGCTGCGTCAACACATCTCAGAATTCCAACTGGGAAAATGCTGTACTGCAAACTAAGTTCTCAGGTCTGTGCAGGCAAAGGCTTTTTAATGGAAAGACCTCCGAAGTGGAAAGATTTCAGGCCGGTTTGCACAGCTCGCATTTTCTGGCGGGATCAGTAATGGTAATCTAACGGATGGTTTCATGTCATTCCCATTTGAATGACTCGTGGTATTTTACGAAAGCCTTCTTAATTATTCCGCATGATTTTTTAAAAACAAAAGTACTTTTGCTTTTGGAGGAGAGTTCATTACTTGCCCGGAATCTAGCGCTAGCTTACAAAATTCCGGATCAGAAATTCTCAAAAGCAATTAGAGACTCCCAAAGAACCAGCCATCCATCAAATTCTTTTAACAATGAACCATTGCCTTGGTTGAGTTACCAAAAACAGGAAGTAAACGTTTCCCAGTATTTCATACTTGATATATACTGAATTGTTCCTGGGATTATGAATTAAATAACTTGTACTCTATGTGCATCTATAGAAGCTAGTGTCAGTGCCGCAACACAGCAGACACACGCACACACACACACACACACACACACACACACACACACACACATATATATATATATATATATATATGGTATGTATGTATATATATATATATATATATATATATATATATATATATATATATATATATATATATATATATATATCTATAAAGTACAAAAGGGCCATTAAAACATGCTGGTTTAAAACTAAGGACTACTATATTTCGGTGGACTAAACTTTCCAATCTTATAAGTGTGGAAGTTAGTCCACCAAAATATAGACACAAGGTTTAAACCACATTGTTTTAATGGGCCTCTTATACTTGAGACGTATCCTCTTAGAAAATACCACTTTAACTAGGAATTTAAAAGGGCAAGAAATTGGGGAAAACACGCTGGTATGCGAGGTAGTTACCTTGGGTACAGTGGTACTTGGGATCCAACTTTTTTTATGATTGTGTGGCTTTGCTGACTGCGTCTTAGGATTTCAACTGAAAGATCTATGTTCGATCCTTATGTGGGTCAGATTACCATAAGCATATATATATATATATATATATATATATATATATATATATATATATATATTTATATATATATATATAGATACACACATATATTATATATATATATATATATATATAGATATATATATATATGTATGTATATGCTTTCCGTGCTTAAAATTCCATGATCCCTTTTCTATTAAAATTTTTCATTCCATAACATTCCAGGAATTCCTCCATCACATGCTCTTACTATTCTTATTTTTCCACTCTATTTACTCAGTCCTTCGTTCATAGAAGTATCTTCCGTTCCTTGTGATAATAAAATGTCATTGTGAATTTTCTTGATATGTTCCTATTTTCAACAATATGGAATCATGGAAAGTAATCATTTTCTATCAAAGTGAACAGGAATTGATCGAATCTGCAGGTAATGAAGCTTAAGCCGAAAACAGCGCCACATTTGGCCATTTCCTTAAAACGTTCAGTCCCGAACTTCTGCGGATTGGTTTTAGTACAAAAGACATCACTGCTTATCTGTTACGACCTTGTATTGTATATAGTTTTTTTCATGTAAGAGAGTTTTATTTCGTGACGCTTATCTTTATCATGTCTTTATATACGAGATTTTGTCATGTCTGTCTCTTTTGTTTTCATATCTGTGTCAATTTCTTTTTCGGTCTTTTGTCCAAAGTCTTTTGGTATTTGGTAATATTCATCATATACCAAGTTGAGTTTTTTAAGGAAGGAACCTCTTTCGTTTTGTAGCCAAGTCTACATGAGACCTGCTCACTACATATCTTCTTCCCTTCCCTCGTTTTCTTCTTCTACACCAAGGTTTTAATCACAGTTGCTTCGATACGAATTTGAGATGGTCTTCCAAATTTTTTACCAGACTTTTTTCCGGCCAGTCTCTCGCGTCCGTAAAGCTAAAGCTGTGTAATTTTGTTTTGGTTCTCGGTTGTTAATGTATGTATATGAAAGTGGTCCCTGCCTGCCAGTCTGTTACCTTGAAATGCTTGAGATTTTATTCAGGGAGTCTCCTACATCATTAAGCCCATGAAATATTTTCCCGCTAATATGATTTAATTGTTTGAGATACGTTTCCTAACAGCCTATAGCGTTCGAATACAAGAGAGAATTCTGAGTCTGGAATTTAATCCAAGTAGTAAATGGGGTATTTTAAGAATTTTTATATACCATAAATGACACATATTGCTTGTGAATTTCTAATGGAGGAGGATCATTATTCATCATTTTCTATCAAGGATTTGGCTTCTGTTACGGCCTCTGAGAGAGGTCCGCTTCAGGTTCGATATGAAATAAATAAAAAAAGAATATTTCAACAACAACAGTTGAAACTGGGGATACGAATATAGAAAGAAACACTAACACAAAAAAGGTTTATTTACAAGCTTACCAGCAAAGGTAAATGCAGAATGGTACCTCCTATTTACATAAAAAGATAGAATCTTACACTGCATGAACTGGGGGAACAGTGAGGTAATTCAAATACTTGCTGCTTAGTTTAGCGACTAGTAGCGCTGGCTTCACAAGAGGAGAACAGCGATTGTAGACATCCTCATGACTCCGTATTGCAGAAAATAAAGTCTACTCTTGATACTTGAAAGGCAGGAACTCCCCAAAACCTCTAGGACATTTTCTTTTCTGAAATCTGCTCAACGTCGAGATAACTCGGTCGTCCACTACTGAAGACGACTACACCAGAAACCAACCAACTCTCGAGCAACTTTTCTTCTGATCCTTCGTCGGTTCCTTCGCCTCTAGTCTATCTCTGACGATCTCTGCTGCTAATCTCTCACTGATAATCTGATCTGTGGCTCTTACTGAGGATATCTCTGTGTGACTAACTCGTGATCTCTCTCACTCCTACTTCGTCCATCGTATTCATACGGCATCCTGGGGGCGTGGTCTACGGCGAGCGTCACAGACTCCCGAGCTTACCGGAACTTCTCTGAAGAATCTAGACGAGAAATTGCATCAGAAATCGCGGCGTTTCTCACGTCACGACGGCGCCTGACGAGTTCCACAACACTCCTGCCGATTCTAGAACCATCATGAGAACAGGCACCTCCAACAACATGCGCTAATGCCTCCTTGCTGCCGAACTTCTCGAAAATGCGTTTTCCTTTCCTTTATATTTCTTTGCTAGGAAGCAATGACCATCACACTTCGTAACGCAATACACGGCGATATTGCAACGTCCTTTAGTGCATTTTCAATGCAAAATTTGTTATCTCCAGGAAAAATGTTTATTTTCACGCTAATTCCTCATAGACTCTCATCATTTATCACGCCATGTTTTAAGAACGACAACTGAACTTATAATATTGTGTAATGTTTCTGTTCCTGGGATTCTTTTTTGATACAGTAGTTTAAGATTGAATTTATCAACGATGATTGTGTCTGTGTCAGACAAATGGATGACAACGACTGAGGTTCTTTAATCTAAATTCATTAGCAGCCGACTAACCTGAATTTTAGAGATCTTTGTTTTGCCTCCATCTCTCCGAAATGAAAACTCAAAGGCATTCAAATAAATGAACTCGTCCATTTGTAGAGCCTGCTCTGCTAATTATTTCGTGATTACACCTCTTCTTGTTTTCACTTGCATTTATTTATTTTCCCTTCTGTGTTCATTTTGATTTCGGCCTCGTTTTCTTCCATACCCTTTACTCTCCTTTCCTTTTCTTATTTTCTTTCTGTCGTTCCTCTCCTTTCGTTTGCCTTACCCTCAATGTTCCTTCTTTTTCCTTTCTTCGACGTAGCTTCAGATAACGAAATAAAGTTGCCTTCCCCAGTGACCTCTACACATCACTGTTTTTTAAACCGATAGTAATATATTAACGACAAGTAACTTTATTGCAAGAAAGTATCCAAACCATTTTTTTCCGGAAAAGAAAGCAAATGTTTCCAGAAGATCGAAACATGGAAAGAATATTTGCAGAAGTTATCAAACAATTTTTTTTCCTATCAGTAAGCGAAAAAGTTCAATTTTCGTTTCCTTTGAAATCAAACTTCGTGATTGCTAGCTACATCCTTCTTTCTGGTTCCATTGAAACAAGATTGGATTGTCCTGATCTCTTTTAAATCTGTTGTTCACTTACTTCTCAGTCTCGGCCTAGTCGCCTCCATATTTTTTGTAATTACAATACAATTGTAGTGTAAAGTAAAACATCCCTTTTGACTTTATTTATTTGTTCCATTTAAAGTTATTGGGCAAATTTTATACCTTTTATTTTACTGAACGCATTGCCACATTTTATATAACTTGAATTAGATATTCTTTATTCTTTTCACCAAATTTATTACCCAAGTTTTGAGGTCGAAATAATAATTTCTACCCATTGCTGTAACTTTGGACAGTCATTCAGATTAATGTCACTTATATTTTGCCTGTATTTTTGCCTCATTAGATTCAAGTATTATAAAAGCTCTTAATCCTCTTAATGATATCAGTTAAATATTTTTATCCTGTCCAACTACAATATGCCTAATTGTCAATTGAATCTTGAATAATCTTCAGTATGCGATGGAAATTTTGTGTTATTACAAGAGTATTAACAACCAACTTTCTAAATCAACGATTCTTTTTTTAGTCTAAAAGTGTTAATATCTGTTTTTTAAACTCTTAATATGCATCCTCATACCTTTTATTTCATTTCATCTGTACAAATTATACATTACTTGACTCTTGGGCAGGTGTCCATTTTGTTTCTCAAGCTGTTTCCAATACTTTAACAATTCGCTTTTTTTTCTCGTGTGAACAAGACGTTTTAATGTTTTCATCGAATTTCAAGGTATCTGCAGCGTGGAAATATTCTTTCAATGATTTGCTTTATCATAATGTTATGTTCTTAACATTTTAATGCAATTTCAGTGCGTTTGTCTGTATGCTGCATACATTTCTCATTTTCTCGCTTGCTATTCATTCTAACACGCGTTTAATTTAAGCGTTAGCCACGTTACATAAAATTATGGAAAGCTAAAGGTAAACAGCTTTTAAGAATTTTGCAGTATTATCTTTGAACTATCATGGCAAAATAAGTCTACGTATTTTGGTCAAAGCCAAAAGTGCTTAGGAATCAAGAGACGGACTGGTAGGTAATGATTACATTCTTAAACCCTGCGTTCGTGTATTTATTTATTTATTTTTTTCGTAGCACATGCAAGTTCATATACTTCCATCTTTATTTATATAGTACGTGCAGACAAACAAATATATAGGAATGATAATGCTGTAATGTTTACTTTACAATCCCGGCTTTATGGAAAACTCGTATTACTACAGTCCGTACTGAAAAGGGGTCTAGCTTAAACTAACAAAATATAACCCCGCAATTTATTCTGATTTGTCGAGTGGTACATCGGCGTTGGTATATCCTTCTTACCTTTCTTTATGAAATAAAAAGTAAGCAGAGAGAAAGATGAAAAGGGGTAGAGTGAGTTCGCTGATGATTTGTCTTTTCAAGGTTGCCCTGTCGTTTGAGACAGAATAAACATAGACGAAACTGATTTCCCCCAACATTCACCATTCTGTTATGTGCTGCATAGGAAGAACTTATCTTCTTGCCTACGCAAAAATCTTTAGTTATAACAAATGAATCACAAAGGATTATCAGTTAAAAAATCCATTCTTGAAAATAAAATTTCTTTCCTAGGCTATTTCCAGTGGCCTCAATACACTTCGGTTTCATAATTCGGTAAAATTAAAGAATGTATAATTGTAAGCGATTCTTTCACTCACTGTCGAGTCGTTGGTGTTTATTATAATTAAACCTAACGTCTAATAACCGTATAGGCATAATTTATAAAAATGTATTACAATCTTTCAGTTCTTTATTATTTAGTCTTGTTTTCATAATTATTTTGGGCTCGGGAATATATTTTCCATTTCGATTTGGAAATGTATAAATTTAGAATAAGAAGAAGGTCAAATTAAGTATTATCATTATTATTATTATTATTATTTATTTTTTTTTTTTTTTGCTCTATCACAGTCCTCCAATTCGACTGGGTGGTATTTATAATGTGGGGTTCCGGGTTGCATCCTGCCTCCTTAGGAGTCCATCACTTTTCTTGCTATGTGCGCGGTTTCTAGGATCACACTCTAATGCATGAGTCCTGGAGCTACTTTAGCCTCTAGTTTTTCTAGATTCCTTTTCAGGGTATTATTATTATTATTATTATTATTATTATTATTATTATTATTATTATTATTATTATTATTTCAAGAAGAGGAAGGCTAGGATTGTTGAGCCGACCTTTTTTTCAACCTAACAAAGAATATAAGTCAGTCAGCGTTCCATTACCATCTCTATATTAGCTGAACTCTCATTCATTTTTGATAGCCCTTTGTGTTTCCCGTACTATAAATAAAGGTGACACCTACAAGAAGTAACTCGCTAAGACAATTTCCTTTATTATTTCCCAAAACTCTGGACTGTTTTCCGAAATCTATGACAGTTTCAAACTTCGAAATTATTAGAATGAAGGAACGGAAAATAAATAAATGCTAAAATATAAAGTTTGTGGCTATATATATATATATATATATATATATATATAATATATGTATATATAATATATATATTATATATATATATATATATATATTTTACATATATATATATATATATATATATATATAATATATATATATATATATATATATATATATAGCCACAAACGTTATATTTTTAGCGTTTATTTTTATTTTCCGTTCCTTCATTTAATAATTTCGAATTTTGAAACTGTCAAAGATTTCGTAAAACAGTCCAGAGTTTTGGGAAATAATAAAGGAAATTGTCTTGGAAAACATGTACCTTTTTGTTTTGCCCTTAGCGAGTTACTTCTTTGAAGTGTTTGTCTTTCTTTTCTTATC
>NC_061109.1:29548830-29551330 GCF_015104395.2 Macrobrachium nipponense
TTAATTGACCTTCTTCTTATTCTAAATTTATACATTTCCAAATCGAAATGGAAAATATATACCCGAGCCCAAAATAATTATGAAAACAAGACTAAATAATAAAGAACTGAAAGATTGTAATACATTTTTATAAATTATGCCTATACGGTTATTAGACGTTAGGTTTAATTATAATAAACACCAACGACTCGACAGTGAGTGAAAGAATCGCTTACAATTATACATTCTTTAATTTTACCGAATTATGAAACCGAAGTGTATTGAGGCCACTGGAAATAGCCAGGAAAGAATATTTTCAGAATGATTTTTACTGATAATCCTTTGATCATTTGTATACTAAAGATTTTTGCGTAGGCAAGAAGATAAGTTCTTCCTATGCAGCACATAACAGAATGGTGAATGTTGGGGGAAATCAGTTTCGTCTATGTTTATTCTGTCTCAAACGACAGGGCAACCTTGAAAAGACAAATCATCAGCGAACTCACTCTACCCCTTTTCATCTTTCTCTCTGCTTACTTTTTATTTCATAAAGAAAGGTAAGAAGGATATACCAACGCCGATGTACCACTCGACAAATCAGAATAAATTGCGGGGTTATATTTTGTTAGTTTAAGCTAGACCCCTTTTCAGTACGGACTGTAGTAATACGAGTTTTCCATAAAGCCGGGATTGTAAAGTAAACATTACAGCATTATCATTCCTATATATTTGTTTGTCTGCACGTACTATATAAATAAAGATGGAAGTATATGAACTTGCATGTGCTACGAAAAAAAAATAAATAAATAAATACACGAACGCAGGGTTTAAGAATGTAATCATTACCTACCAGTCCGTCTCTTGATTCCTAAGCACTTTTGGCTTTGACCAAAATACGTAGACTTATTTTACCATGATATTTCAAAGATAATACTGCAAAATTCTTAAAAGCTGTTACCTTTAGCTTTCCATAACTTTATGTAACGTGGCTAACGATTAAACGCGTGTTAGAATGAATAGCAAGCGAGAAAATGAGAAATGTATGCAGCATACAGACAAACGCACTGAAATTGCATTAAAATGTTAAGAACATAACATTATGATAAAGCAAATCATTGAAAGAATATTTCCACGCTGCAGATACCTTGAAATTCGATGAAAACATTAAAACGTCTTGTTCACACGAGAAAAAAAGCGAATTGTTAAAGTATTGGAAACAGCTTGAGAAACAAAATGGACACCTGCCCAAGAGTCAAGTAATGTATAATTTGTACAGATGAAATGAAATAAAAGGTATGAGGATGCATATTAAGAGTTTAAAAAACAGATATTAACACTTTTAGACTAAAAAAAGAATCGTTGATTTAGAAAGTTGGTTGTTAATACTCTTGTAATAACACAAAATTTCCATCGCATACTGAAGATTATTCAAGATTCAATTGACAATTAGGCATATTGTAGTTGGACAGGATAAAAATATTTAACTGATATCATTAAGAGGATTAAGAGCTTTTATAATACTTGAATCTAATGAGGCAAAAATACAGGCAAAATATAAGTGACATTAATCTGAATGACTGTCCAAAGTTACAGCAATGGGTAGAAATTATTATTTCGGACCTCAAAACTTGGGTAATAAATTTGGTGAAAAGAATAAAGAATATCTAATTCAAGTTATATAAAATGTGGCAATGCGTTCAGTAAAATAAAAGGTATAAAATTTGCCCAATAACTTTAAATGGAACAAATAAATAAAGTCAAAAGGGATGTTTTACTTTACACTACAATTGTATTGTAATTACAAAAAATATGGAGGCGACTAGGCCGAGACTGAGAAGTAAGTGAACAACAGATTTAAAAGAGATCAGGACAATCCAATCTTGTTTTTAATGGAAACCAAGAAAGAAGGATGTAGCTAGCAATCACGAAGTTTGATTTCAAGGAAACGAAAATTGAACTTATATATTTATATGCTTTCCGTGCTTAAAATTCCATGATCCCTTTTCTATAAAAATTTTTCATTCCATAACATTCCAGGAATTACTCCATCACATGCTCATACTATTCTTATTTTTCCACTCCATTTACTCAGTCCTTCGTTCATAGAAGTATCTCCAGTTCCTTGAGATAATAAAATGTCATTGTGAATTTTCTTGATATATATATATATATATATATATATATATCCTACATATATATATTAATATCTATATATATATATATATATAAATATATATCTATATAAATGTATATATATATTATATCTATATATATGTTATATATATATATATATATATATGCTTTATGGTATTCTGACCCACAAAAGGAATAAGGATCGAACATAGGTCTTTCAGTTGAAATCCAAAGGCACACAACCATAAAAGAAGTGGATCCCAAGTACCACTGTACCCAAGGTAACTGCCTCGCATACCAGCGTGTTTTCCCCATTTCTTGCCCTGGTAAAATCCTAGTTACAGTGGTACTAAGGGGATACGTCTCAAGTATAAAAGGCCCATTAAAA
>NC_061109.1:29553830-29563830 GCF_015104395.2 Macrobrachium nipponense
ATATATATATATATATATATATATATCTATATATATATATATATATTGTTATGTGCGTGACTGCGTGAGGTTTATCATTTACTCTAAAATTTACTGGTATCTGACAAGACTAGGGCCACGCAGGTAGCAACAAAAAACAGGGAAAAGAAAAATGTATTGAAGTTGATGGATTTAAGGGAAATGCAATGTTACATTTAACTAAGATTATTATTATGTCAATCAGAAGATATTTACACAGGAGGGGAAGACACTAGCTCCATGGCACTGAGGTTACGTTAATTAACAGATCAATTTGTGTCACCATGGAAACCCCAGAAAATGAAAATCCTTTTCATGAAGAACCCGGAATTTAAGGAATAAAATACTTGTATTAATGATCACCACTCAAAAAATAAGAATTAACAGCAGCTCTTCATTCTTTTACCCTTGGACTTGAAATAGATGGTTACTCAATGGCACTGTGGAATACAGGAGATGTAGTACACAACTTCTTGTGCTCTCCTAATTCTACAAATTAAGGATGTACTGTAATTCTCGATCTAAACGCGAGTTATGTATTTGGGAGTTGCGTAAGATAGAGAATGTAAGTAATTTAACACTGTTACGAGAGTGCAAAAGTAAATGAACACTTCTGGATGTAAGTCACAAATATTTTTTCACTTCACTTATTCTATGAAGAAGATGCAATGGGGAATTAAGTTACATATTATGAGAGCAGACAGTAATTAAGGAAGTAAGAGAATTGTGCGTCGAAACAAATTTCAAAACGAAACTGCACTTTGTTCTTTGACAATCGGAGTCTTGAAGGAGCGGAGCATGGGGTAAAGGCTTATGCTGGGGTCACACATTCATGTATCACGACGGCGTATGCCCACGTATGTGGATCGTGGGCATCATCGCGGTGAAATGACCTTGAACAGCTGGTAAACAAGACACGGGCTAACGGACATAAAGCCTGCACTTTAAATTGCGCCGCAAGTGTACGCGCAAAGAAAGGAAGGTCGGACGTCTACCTGGAACTTCAGCCAATAGGGTAATGCTGGGGTCACACATTCACGTATCACGACGGCGTATGCCCACGTATGTGGATCTTGGGCATCATCGCGGTGAAATGACCTTGAACAGCTGGTAAACAGGACACGGGCTACCGGACGTAAAGCCAGCGACGTAAATTGCGCCGCAAATGTACGCGCAAAGAAAGCAAGGTCGGACGTCTATCTGGAACTTACGCCGATCAACTTCACGTCAAGACCACGCCCACCGTTGTGGGGCTGTGCTGTTGCCAGGGGTATGAGCACATTACTACAGTTTTTAATAATTTTTATTTTTCTGTTTGAATCCGCGAAAGACATCTACAAACAGCTGAATATTACAGTTGAAAATTATATGCACATCGAGATTTATTATCATTGAGAGAGAGAGAGAGAGAGAGAGAGAGAGAGAGAGAGAGAGAGAGAGAGAGAGAGAGAGATTTACCAAGATATATACTTTCTAATTGTACAACAAAAACATTTCAGTAGACGCAATTAGAATAATGGTTGTAAATGAGCACATCACTGATTATATATTAACCCCATTTCTGAATGATATTTATAGCAATAACCAAGTAACCAGTCGACAAGGAATACAATACGTAGTTTTAGGAATTATGCTTTATGAACGCTTTGGGAGCTCTTATATAAGATTAGCACTAGAATTGTCTTGCTTCGATTTAACCATTCAGACATACACTTAGACTTATAAAACTGTTGACTATGGGCGATTTATATTTAAGCGATATAGAATAACATCTAATAACTTATCAAACATTCTTAAAAATAAATAGGAATTCTACCTATTCAAGATAATATTTTTTAGATGTATATAGGAATTGCCTCTTAGATATTTTACATTATTTGTTACACCATTATTGTAAGACTGCTATTCAGAAGAAATAAATATCTTCGACTCTTCCATAATCTGAGAATACCGTGTTACCGGGAAAGTGTTCGTGTGGGTTCGTGTGTGTGTGTGTGTGAAAGTTATTCTAGCAGATTATACTATACGTTTGCTGTCTACAAGTGAAGTCTTTTGTTATTTTTGGCCTAAGCAGTAAAGGTTATTTCAAAAAGGACTACTAGACATCCTAACAATTGTCTTCGTCAGAAATTTCCCCAGTATTTTTATATTCGTTATCCATTTCCCACTCGCCTTTTATTGAAACCTTGTCTCCATATTCTGAATCGTGATCAGCCAATGCCTTCTTGTCAGTTCAAGAAGGCATTGGATCAGCCACCTGAGACATAGAGAAACAGCCCCTGGGCTATGAAGCCATTAGTCCTGCTCCCACACAAATGGTTCGCACTGCATGGGTCCATATAAGTACTCGTCCAACCCGGGATTATTCATAGCCTAAAGGAAACCTTACCAATAACACCAGGCCCCAACTCCTCTACTGTTCCTGCGTTGCTAATCATAAATTAATTTCTTACTGGAGCAGGTGTGACAGACGACATATAGGCGGTAGATGCCGGAATCCTGTTGACGAAAATGACCCGGTTGTTGATTTCTGGTTGAGATTTGTGTACCGGAAAAAACGCTGGAATACTTCCTTGGGAATAGAGCCTGGGATTACCCTGTATCCCTCTGACAGATTCCAATTCATTGTTTGATTGATGATAGCGGTCAAAAGTCAGGAGAAAGTGGAAATCGTATTAGGAGCCAGTGCTAAAGGATTATTCCAAAATCCGCCATTGTCAATGAAAGAAATAACTGAGACCGTCAGGTTTTGATTACCCTGTACGACATGGCAACGCTGTAGCGTGGTATAAAAGGTCAGGTCGGCGCCCTCGGGTCATCTGTTGGAAAATCAACTTCCGAAAATATGGCCACAGGATTATCCCAAGACCTGACGGTCTCAGTTATTTCTTTCATTGACAATGGCGGATTTTGGAATAATCCTTTAGCACTGGCTCCTAATACGATTTCCACTTTCTCCTGACTTTTGACCGCTATCATCAATCAAACAATGAATTGGAATCTGTCAGAGGGATACAGGGTAATCCCAGGCTCTATTCCCAAGGTAGTATTCCAGCGTTCCGGTACACAAATCTCAACCAGAAATCAACAACCGGGTCATTTTCGTCAACAGGATTCCGGCATCTACCGCTTACGTCGTCTGTCACCCACCTGCTCCAGTAAGAAATTAATTTATGATTAGCAACGCAGGAACAGTAGAGGAGTTGGGGCCTGGTGTTATTGGTAAGGTTTCCTTTAGGCCATGAATAATCCCGGGTTGGACGAGTACTTATATGGACCCATGCAGTGCGAACCATTTGTGTGGGAGCAGGACTAATGGCTTCATAGCCCAGGGGCTGTTTCTCTATGTCTCAGGTGGCTGATCCAATGCCTTCTTGAACTGACAAGAAGGCATTGGCTGATCACGATTCAGAATATGGAGACAAGGTTTCAATAAAAGGCGAGTGGGAAATGGATAACGAATATAAAAATACTGGGGAAATTTCTGACGAAGACAATTGTTAGGATGTCTAGTAGTCCTTTTTGAAATAACCTTTACTGCTTAGGCCAAAAATAACAAAAGTCTTCACTTGTAGACAGCAAACGTATAGTATAATCTGCTAGAATAACTTTCACACACACACACACACACACACACACGAACACTTTCCCGGTAACACGGTATTCTCAGATTATGGAAGTGTCGAAGATATTTATTTCTTCTGAATAGCAGTCTTACAATAATGGTGTAACAAATAATGTCAATATCTAAGAGGAATTCTATATACATCTAAAAAAATATATCTTGAATAGGTAGAATTCTTTTTTATTTTTAAGAATGTTTGATAAGTTATTAGATGTTATTCTATATCGCTTAAATATAAATCGCCCATAGTCAACAGTTTTATAAGTCTAAGTGTATGTCTGAAGTGGTAAAATCGAAGCAAGACATTCTAGTGCTAATCTTATATAAGAGCTCCCAAAGCGTTCATAAATCATAATTCCTAAAACACTAAGTATTGTATTCCTTGTCGACTGGTTACTTGGTTATTGCTATAAATATCATTCAGAAATGGGGTTAATATATAATCAGTGATGTGCTCATTTACAACCATTATTCTAATTGCGTCTACTGAAATGTTTTTGTTGTACAATTAGAAAGTATATATCTTGGTAAATCTCTCCCTCTCTCTCTCTCTCTCTCAATGATAATAAATCTCGATTTTGTGTGCATATAATTTTCAACTGTAATATTCAGCTGTGTTGTAGATGTCTTTCGCGGATTCAAACAGAATAAAAATAAAAAAAAATTAAAAACTGTAGTAATGTGGTCATACCCCTGGCAACAGCACAGCCCCACAACGGTGGGCGTGGTCTTGACGTGAAGTTGATCGGCGTAAGTTCCAGGTAGACGTCCGACCTTGCTTTCTTTGCGCGTACATTTGCGGCGCAATTTACGTCGCTGGCTTTACGTCCGGTAGCCCGTGTCCTGTTTACCAGCTGTTCAAGGTCATTTCACCGCGATGATGCCCAAGATCCACATACGTGGGCATACGCCGTCGTGATACGTGAATGTGTGACCCCAGCATAATGTTCTATGTACGTCACCTTCACGTCGTGACCACGCCCTCTGTTGTGGGGCTGTGGGGTACAAAATGGCTGGCCTGTAAACAAGAGCAGACTGTAAAGTGATGTATGAGAGAATGTAAGAATATTGCATTATGAAAATCCAGGTTGTAAATTCACTTTGGTAGAATTCTGCATGTACTGTAAAATATTGTATATTTTCAACAAATAAAAAAAATTAAGTCAGACATTATAATATACATACCATTGGCAGTCCCAACATCTTGGGCTTCTTCTGACGGACGATGTGCGGTTTGAGGAAGTAGAGTATGTTCTATATCCACTTCTCCCTGTCCGTCAGTCGTCCTCCGTGTCGCTGTCATCACTCTGTATCTCATCCAACTCCGACTCCTGTAGGTGGAAGATGACATTTCCTCGACCTGAGTGTCTGCAGGAGTGGTTGTAGGAGTCTTCTCCGGGCCGAAAGAAGGTCCTGCAAGATGTGACGTTGATGGTCCCTTCCTTGGTTGTTTTAGGTGGTTCGGCATCTTGAAGGGCGTTGTGGAGAGTACTTGGAGGAAACTGCTGGTCTCGGGAGATGGAAACAACAGCTGACCTGAGGGTTGTTGTTGTTGTTGTTGTTGTATTGAGCACTGACCTGATCTTTTATATCACACTGCAGCGTTGCCATGTCGTACAGGGTTGTAAATGTGTGAATCGGTTTCCCCGTAGGCTACAGCGCAATTAAGAGGCCCACGTCCTTCGCGGCGGAAAGAAAATAGCGACAGCGAACAATACAGGTGACCCTAGCGCCTACCCTGCAGTAGTCACCGTGGGTCCCACGTGCAATGCCTGGAGTTACGTCAGGTGACATTTGGAGTGACCACCCACGACTTGTTTTGAACATTTCAAAACTGGAGCGGGCTACGGCGCCCTAGTGGGCGGAGCTTAGAGCCCGGAATACCCATCACTGTACGTCTACGATTTTACGTATAATTTACATTACATTTATGGTTTACTGACTTAAGCTGTTGCCAACTACCAATTTCCGCTCATGCGTGGGCGTGCTTGCGTTGATACGTGAATGTGTGACTTTAGCATTAGGAGGGAGAAAAATTCTCGACCCCGCATAAGTGAGTGGCTCAGGGATATGCCCGGTGTGAGTCTGCTATAGGAGTGGCCATAAGGGAGAACCCAGCTCTCTGCTTCAGTCGTCTTATTCCTCTATTTTCTTTGTCTCTTGTTTGTCACATCTCCGAGTCGTTCAAGGTTTTCTGGAAATGAAATTTGAATGACAGTACCAGGTGTGGGAAAAGTATGACAATTGGGGATCCATTTAGCAGTAGGAGAGGCGGAGTTTTGGTGGGAGGAGCGAAGTAGGATAATCTGCTGTGTCCAATTTTTAGTTACTAGGGAGCGGGCAGATGCGGCTTCCGTATGTCGCCTTAGGTGGTCTTGCTTTTTACAAGAAGTGAAAAAAATATTCTACTGATGTTATTTTAAGATTTCTGAAGGCTTCAACATACATCTCGTGTATGTATGCTAGAATATATATATATATATATATATATATATATATCATATATATATATATATATATATATATATTACATATACATATTTTTTTATTCCTGTATTTAGATTTCTATCTTCATTTTCATTCCTGTATGTAATTTTGTCATTTTGTCTAGAAACAACATGTGACATATTAAATTTTAAACATACATTTAAGGAAACACTAGCACATGGTATTGTATTTTGAATATCTATTTAACCACTGTTTAAACTTTCACTTTTATTGTCACAGTACATATGTCCTTATGTTCTTTGTATCCAAAACAATGCCCTTAAGCTGTTAATCCCTAGACTAACCATTACCCATACCTCAGTGTCATACTTCCCACATGATAAAATAAATAGGCCGAAAGGCCATATTGTAAGTCAGTAGTCGCTTGATAATGCCATAGGGCGAAACAGCTGTCGCGACCAAATTCAATAAATGGAAGACGGAAGTCTGCGTATTTTTCACCAGAAAGTGGCGAACGAGAATCGGAAAAAACTTCGTCGGTATGAAGATACCTGCAATAACGAAAATCGGAAAAAACTTCGTCGGTATGAAGATACCTGCAATAAATTGATGCCACTAAAGCAATTGCTTCTAACGAAAATTGTATAAGAGAAAAACTATGCCCTAAAATTATATATATATATATATATATATATATATATATATATATATATATATGTATATATATATATATATATATATATATATATATATATATATATATATATAGTATGTATGATATATATATATATATATATATGTATATATATATATATATATATATATATATATATATATATATATATATATATATATGCATAAGTCATATCACATTACCGTGATTCATATACATATATCGAGCTACAAATGTCCTTTAATATCTAATTCGCTCTGCCTCGGAATTAATATATTTTCACATATGTTAAACCGAAGTGGAATTTTTTAGGCGATAATAGAATTGCCGGCCAATGGGAACGATAATAAGTTTATGCCGCCTCCCACCTCTTGCGGTGGCGGGTGGGCTAAGGCTTCGCTGCCTGTCCTGGAATTGAAGATGTCTATGGTTCGTGCCCATCGGCCGGCAATTCTATAATCGCCTAAAAATTCCCTTCGGTTAAACATATACGAAAATATATTAATTCCGAGGTAGAGCGAAGTAGATATAAAGGACATTTGTAGCTCGATATATATATATATATATATATATATATATATATATATATATATATATATATATATATAATAGCTTATAACATACACTATTGTTCTGTGCAATAGTACAATTACTGAAAGGACCTCAGTGGAGTTTTTCTTTGAAAAAGTACAAGCCTTCAAGGACAAACAGTCCCCATGATCAAGTATCCATGAAATGGCTGTATTTACTATATGTGTGTGCTGGCTTCTTAATCTTTTAGTTACCCTGCTTCTCCTGTTTGGTCCCGTCCTCATGGCCTTGACCGTTCTCTGGTGGCACGTTTTGCCAGATGTTCATTTTCCATATGGAGTCTCTTGTTTGTGCATATGTTTTCTATTGTGGAGTATAGTGTTTTCTTGATTTGCTGTCTGTGAATCGTATGTTATGAAGGCATTCTTTACAATCGGTCCGATTAGTGTTCCTGTAAACAAAATTCATATTTTCCCAGTCTATTTTGTGGGCTTTTTCCCAACAATGTTTGGCAACTACCGTTAGTCTGATTCTAGTATCTTATGCTTTGAAGGTGTTGTTTGCTTCTCTCTATGCAAGATTTGACGCTTTCCCAATTGGACGAGTCGGTTACTCGCTCGACTACCGATCTTAGCGTCTGGGTTTGATTCACCATTCTACCAACGCAGAATCAGAGGAATTTATTTCTGGTGATATAAATTCATTTCTCGATGTAGTTCGGATCCCACAGGAAGCTGTACATCCCGTTGCTAAGAACCAATTGGTACCTAGCAGCGGAAAAAAATATCCAATCCTTTGGGTCAGCCCTAGGAGAGCGGTAAATAAGCTCAATGGTCATACTTTTTCCCCATAGTAGCGTCCTTCACAATCTAGACATATACCCGACTCTTACCTCTTCCCCCTTTTCCCCCTTTACCGGCTATCAGTTTTTAACTATTTTATTCCTAATAGTGTTTTTGTAACTACCTATTAATTTGAAATTATATAATTTGCTGTTGATGGGTGCAATGGTGTTGTTGTTCGGGCCTATGATTATTTTCTTCTCTTTCAAATGTTCTTTTTCTCTCCTTCCATCTCCCCTTGACCTGACCCTATCTTGATTATGGTATCGCAGGTTCGTTTCCCGCTACCGGACATCACGAATTCTTCGTATTTCTTTGAAAATGGATCTGAAGGATTTGTAGTGACAAGCTTATTAAAAAAACGAGCAAATAATTTGAGAAATTAAGAGGTTATTGTGACTAATACAATTACATGCGTATCTGGTAAAAATGACCGGTAGATTTTACATACACACACACACACACACATATATATATATATATATATATATATATATATATATATATATATATTATATATATATATATATATGTCTATATATATGTATATATATATATATATATATATATATATATATATATATGTATATATATATATATATATATATATATATATATATATATATATAGATATATATATTATATAAATATATGAATAACTTGATCACGAAGTATATAAAACGTGATGCTATGTATAAATAAAGGATTTTTGCCACGAAGGAAAAAAATGAAAAAACGAGTTGGCCGAGTACTTTAGTCCTATTCGGACCCTTTACTGAGGCATACTGATTTTACAAAGAACACCATAGTCAAAAGAAGGCTTAATATACAAACTGACATACCAAATTAGCCATAAGGGCGATTTTCACTCTACAGAGAGGAGGAGGAGTCATAGGCTAGCCACACCTTGAAGGATACCCACGGTAAACAAGTGATTCTTCCAGAAAAACAGTACATTTTGAAAACAACACGGGAGCATATACAATTTAATATCATGAATTTTAACACAAATTTTCCCAACAAAAATTATTATTAATGAAAAGACGAAATATAATTGTAAATAAATATATATATATATATATAATATAATAATATATATATATTATATAGATATATATATATATATATATCGAGCAAGAGAAAGAGGGAGAGAAAATATCGAACCAGAGAGAGGGAGAGAGATGAGAGAGAGAGAGAGAGAGAGAGAGAATTAATAACTATATACACGTGGGACTAATTTATTAGTTGTTCATTTATTTTGAGGTCCTTCATAAACATCTTACAAATATATGGGTCCAAATGGTACATTCCCAGACTAAGATTTGGTTGTTTTTATTAGTGATTTGTATAATTGCCGATTGTATATGCTCCCGTGTTGTTTTCAAAATGTTCTGTTTCTCTGGAAGAATCACTTGTTTACCGCGGGTATCCTTCAAGGTGTGGCTAGCCTATGACTCCTCCTCCTCTCTGTAGAGTGAAAATCGCCCTTATGGCTAATTTGTAGTGTCAGTTTGTATATTAAGCCTTCTTTTGACTATGGTGTTCTTTGTAAAATCAGTATGCCTCAGTAAAGGGTCCGAATAGGACCGAAAGTACTCGGCCAACTCTTTTTTTCATTTTTTTCCTTCGTGGCAAAAATCCTTTATTTTATATATATATATTCTATATTATGATATCTATATATATATATATATTATATATATATATTATTAAGCTCATAAAATTTCCCATAAACTTATCAATTAGTCAATCCAGCAAGACCTCATTATTTCCAAACCTCTAACTGATATGCCTGCTGAGGCGTAGTGGAGACCGGGCCGGATATCCGCCAACATTTCCATTTCATTTCTATTTGCGGGCGAG
>NC_061109.1:29581330-29606330 GCF_015104395.2 Macrobrachium nipponense
TCGAACGTTTGACCAACGTAGCCTTGTAATGAATAATTATCACATCACTGTGATTCATATAGATCATTCGAGCTACAAATGTCCTGTAATATCTAATTCGCTCCACCTCAATTCCGAAGTAGAGCAAATTAGATATTAAAGGACATTTGTAGCTCGAATGATCTATATGAATCACGGTGATGTGATAATTATTCATATATATATTATATATATATATATATATATATATATATATATATATTATATTTATATAATATATATTATATACATATGTGTGTGTGTGTGTACACACGTCACACACACATACACACACATATATATGTATTACCCCTATCAAACTACACAAGTGGCAACTCTTACCTTTCAGTAGTTGGCTGGCCTCTCTCTGCAAGCAATATCAAACTAGGCTAATGAGCTCACGTAAATACAAAAATATGCTATTTATTTCCCAAACTAGATGAACATAAAATGGAGTAAAGTGACTAAAAAAGGTTATGTTTAAGAACTAAGTCTGACCTACAAAAGAACTAAATTATCATTCTACTCTCCTCAATTAGTTTAAGTAATCACCTCAAACTCTCAAATTGTAAACTACTACATTTCGATAGTCAAGTCTTAGAGAATCCTGTCTCTAGAATAATAACATGGGACCCATCTGAAACAAAGAGACATATCCATTATATTTCCCATTACACAATTAATGTTAAATAAATGTATACACTTCACACTTCTCTCTTTTCAAAGGCAACTGTTACTAAGTCATTTAAATATGTGCCATAATTCTTTGATGGGTTTGTACCAGCACCTGATGTCCTCCGAACCGTCTCTTGCCTTGCCTTCAAAGCGTGTGACTTTTTCACTAAAAGTATCGGGCGATCGTGCCCATCATTACAAGCAAAAAAGCACAATCCTCAGCGACACCTTAGAGCCCCCTAGCAACTGGCTGTAGAGGCTTTGACCTCACAAATGCATACTCAGCATTTTCTTCTTTGAGGCAGGCTATCACTAGGTTTTTTCTGTCTCCAAGCCAGGGAAGCTGATACATCGCAATTCACCGACACATTTACTTTCTTTTTTAATACGGCTCAGCCACCTATGTCTTTTGTGCACTCCTGTCGCACACCAAATCAGCAACTAATGCACAATGTTTTAATTTGCAACATTATTTAGGGCTACCTCCATTTCTGGAACTCCACAGAAGTTTAAGAACTCCTAATGCACAAATTGTGTAACATTCGTTGATGAAAAACTCATCCCCGTCACTAAGATAAGCATAAGCAGAACTCGACGAATAGTTGTAGACGCAGGCTGAGCACGTAAACCATCTCGAAACAACTCAAAATGTGCTATTATTCAGCGTCTGCAACCCTCGTAAATGTATCCAACACCACCTCGTCGCGAAACTGTAGATTCAACGTTTTCTACTGAAGGAAACATGGTCACCACCCCATTGTCGAGGAAATATCCCATGACTTCCATGCAAGTGCGACTCGCACCCGCCTCGTAGAAGATTGTAGACTCCTGATTTATCCCAGAACATATCCTGAGACGATATACCGACAACATCTCATCCTCTGCAAAGGCAATCCATAGCATCGCCACTTGTGTGTAGATTCGACTCGACCTCTGGTATTGTAGAACCAAGCCGTTTCCATCGTCACCATCACGTGAAGTTGGAAATTCTCTAAAGTTATTGTGTGTCCGTATTTAAAAAGTCCACATGGTCATAGAACAACGAAAGTCTTGTTTTACTACACAAATCTGTCATTAATTAATATACTCAACCTCCTAATCAAATATTAAAAATTCCTTACTAAACAAAATATAATCTTTACCCACTGAATCCTCACAAGTAATCCCATATCTGACAAACAAACTATCAAAAAAGAACCCATAATGTCGAACAGCAAAACCATTCATTTTACTGTTTATATAATTAACCTCCACGAAACATAATGCCGAACACCCCTTCTATCTAACTCACATACCCTGATAAATTATATCTCCTGTCTAAAGTAGAAATGCTATTTAAAGCTTAACCCCAATTACGACATCTCTTGTAGGAAAGAAAAAAATAATAGCAACAATAATAAGTGAACTTTCCCCATTACAAAACCTACACAAGAGAGGAAAAAACATATATATAATCCAAAGTTTTCCCCATAAATGCAGCATGTATCGTTATGGAATTTGCTACCGCAACAAATCTCATCGCCAAGAAACGACTGGAAACAACCCCTTACATAGTACATCTCCATGGAATGCCATAATCAACATCTCTGAAAATAGTGCAAATCTCCTAGTAATCAACTCTGAATGGAAAAAATCAGCAACCAAACTTATCACAGCATTATTAGCAAAAATCCACCTGTGAACACCTCATGTGCTCGAATCGCACTATAGATTTGTCTAGTCAGACTTGCAACCTCAGAAATCAATATTCTCCAAATGTCCCCAAAAATTCTATACTAACACTATATAACCACATTTCACAAAATCATCTCTAGGATATCACCAAAGGTGCCCAAAAAATTGCCCTAAAAAACATAACTCCCTCATGATACTTACCCAAGTATATAAAACCAAATTACCCCCTATTCGGGATATAAAACACAGTAAACGACAATTCAACAATTATATACCACCAAATATAACCACTGGTGAATGTAAAACTACAACACCTCCATAAAACCACAATGTAGTAGTGCCACCGCCCCGCCCCAATAGCCATAGCACCAAAAGGAACCACAATACCCCTCTCTTTGGTTCGTAAAACCATTGATCACCACCAAAAATCATAACCACGAAAAAAACTCACCACTAAAGATAATAGCCACAAAAAAAATCCACCATCCCCAAAAACCCCACAGAAATTCGGCTCCAAAACCCCATACACACAGGAATTATCACATGTTTATCATCACATTTCTCAGCTAAAACAGAAATTCGCCATATTTCAAAACAGCTCTCCACATAGAATATTGACCTCTGAATCTTACACCAAAACATCGCAGTTTGCGCATAATAAGAAAAAAAAAACAGTAGAAGAAAATGAAAAAGAAAAAAAAGGTTAAAAACATTTCACCACCAAATTGCAAAAACCAGACAACAACAAAAATGCAATTGCGCAACAATATATTAATCGCCACAACCAATTCTTTTCAATTTCAATATGTGTTAATTTCGACCGACCTGTTTTTTCCTCTAAGACAACAAATCTGTTTCCAATTTTTTCCTCAATGACTGTAAAAGGACCTTAAAATTTCGGGCCTAATTTGTAGTTCAACTCGTTTCTCACATAATTTTTTAAAAAATACATTGTCTCTGACATTGATCTTGGGATCAGATTTTTTACTATTACTTTTTTTTACCATCTCTCTGGTCGCGGCTTCAAGGTTACAGCTGAGACAAGCATGTCTCTCTCTCGCTATGGATACCAATGACTTGATTGTATCCTCTCCATGATGAGCTATAGTTAGCAAATCAAATGTGCCTCGTGCCGGGCAACCAAGCAAAGCTTCAAATGGAGACATTTTAATGGATCACTAACCATAGTGTTAATACTATGTCTAACAACATAAATATATCTGTCCCAATTCTTATCATTACCACCTACAGTCTTCCTGAGAGCCTTGAGCACTTTCCTGTTTGCTCGTTCACACAACCCATTAGCCTCAGGTATGTATGGAATAATTGTTACTTTCCGTATCCCCATGACTTCTGCTAAACATTCCAAAGTTTTGTTCACAAATTCTCTGCCATTGTCGGTCAATAGAACCTCGGGTGAGCCGTGTCTGCAAATGACACCATTGAAAAATGCTATGGCTACTTCTTCAGCCGTTTTATGCTCAAGTGGGAACATTTTTACTATCCTTGTAAGTTCATCTATTATCACTAACAAGTACTTATTCGCATATCTAGATTCACAAAAATTTCCTAGGATATCCATATGTATTCTCTGAAAAGTTCTACTTGGTATAGGATATGACCCTAATTTGCATGAAGTTATCCTTGCAGGTTTGCATGCATTGCACACTGTACAGTTTCTCACAAAATTTTCCACATCTTTCCTCATGTTTTTCCAAATGTATTTAGCACAAACCTCATTATACGTTTTTTCTATCCCAAAAACCACTGGAATTAGGACTTTCGGAATTACGATCTGTGTCATATCTCCTTTACTTTCACTGGTTCTCAATTTCTTTAATTTTCCTAACTAATAGATTACCTTCCAACTCCAAACCCAAAAAAGGCAACTTATAACGTTTTACTGACTAATTCCCCTCTAAGAAACGCTTTTGCGTCTGCTAGAATCTCGTCTTCATCCTGCCTTTGCTCTATGAGAGCCATATCCCATTGTATAGACTCGCTAGTGACTTGCGCAACTTGGAATCATGAAAACTTCTACTAAGGGCATCTGCAACTACATTTAATTTGCCTTCTATATATTTGAGCTTTGCATCAAAATCTCTGATAGTTAGAAACCATCGAGCTCTTTTAGGTGACAAATCAGGGTTTATTAAAATTTTTTATAATGGCTTGTGGTCTGTAAGGACTTCTACTTTATTCCCCATCAGCAACATTTTAAAATGAACCAAGCTCGACACTACTGCAAAGGCTTCTTTATCTACAGTAGCCATTGATCTCTCATTGCTGCCCTTTTTCCTGAACTTCCTGCTATAAAAGGCTATGGGATGGAATTTCTCATCAAACCTTTGCATAAGGCAAGCACCTATACCCTCCTGGCTGGCATCGGTCACTAATGTGAAAGGTCTACTAAAATCTTGAAACTTCAAAACAGGGGGATTCATTAACACGTCCTTAAGCTTTTGAAAACTCTCCCACTGGGGTTCCTTCCATTGAAATTGAACGTCCTCCCGCAATACATCTGTTAGGGGAGCTGCTATATAAAAGAACCCTTTCACAAACTTCCGGAAGAAACCGGCGATACCCAGGAATGACTTAATCTCTTTCTTTGATCTCGGGGTGTGAAAATTCGCTATTGCTTTGACTTTATCGTCATTTACTCTAACCCCTTCCTTAGATATGATATGGCCTAGGTATGTGATTTGCTTTTTCAAGAACGAACACTTAGCTAGCTTAATTTTCAAACCCGCTAATCTAAGTCTCCTACGTACTTCTGTAAGCACTTTCAGGTGTTGTGTGATCGTGTCTGTTGCGACGAATATATCATCCATATACACGAAAAACTTTTTACCCAATAACCCGTTCAAAACTATATTTACCAACCTGGTAAAAGTCACCGGACTGCCAGATAAACTGAACGGCATTCATGTAAATTCATAGTGTCCCTTGGGCACTGAAAAAGCCGAATATTCCTAGCTACTTTCACTAAGAGGGACCTGCAAAGAACCCTGCGCCAAATCAATTGAGCTATAAATATTATGTCCCCTGATTTAAACAAAAAGATCTGGTATGCACGCAACTGGATAGCAGTCAGGGATTGTCTTTTCATTTAAACATCTAAAATCAACGCATACACAGACAGAACCGTCCTTCTTAGGCACCACAAAGAAGAGAAAGTTGTACGGAGACACACTAGGTCTAATTATTCCTTCTTCCTCCCATCTATTGACCTCTTTCTCTACCTGTTCTCTGATTTTAAAATGTATGCGGTATGCAGGAATATAAATAGGTTTTGTGCCACTCTCCAAATTTACCTTTTGCTCTAACACATTAGTCAACCCCAATTTATCACCTTGTAAGGCTACCGTATCCCCAAATTCTGCCAGGAGCTCTCTTATCGCTCCAACACGTTCAATATAATTCGATTAGCTAAATGTTCTCTAAATATTCATTTCCTTGATTGCATTTCTGCCTCTGAAAACTCAGGTTTCCCCTCTACGATAGCCACTGAACCACCATCACAACTCCAATCTTGGAGATCCAATATATATGTATTCCTTTGGTATTTCCTAACTGTATCATTACAGATTAATAGTTCTAATCATGTAATCCCATTCTTTGATACACTGTTCACCGATGCCGTGCTAATAACCCCTCTAAGCTTCTCGCTATTTTCAATAACACACACATCCGTAGGTTTTCTCACTTCCCCTCAATTTGACTTTTACCATAGTCTTTGAACCGAGCATTAACACAATATCCTCCGATAAAACAGCTTTATATTTGTGGTCAGTACCTCCCCTTTCCACAATCCCATAAACATCACCACCCTTAGTTCTCATTACACCCACCCCATTGTTTCTATCGGAAATAACATTAATATTAGTATCAGTATCACCACCCATAATATCATCACCAAAATTGGTACCACCGAGAACTCATAGCATCCTCGCAATTATTTCCTATATCCCTATATCACCAGAGTGGGTTTTAATATTACCACTCCCCATAACCCCAGTATCATCACTATTAGCATCACCAAACACATCCCCTTTCTCAATAATCTCCATATTCTCAGTTCTAATCACGTCCTCAAAAGGAAGAAAAACACCAGGTATTCCAACTGTTATCCTATTAACACCCGCATGGATCAAAATCTTGTCTCCTACATGCAGGATGACCTAGCAAAAGTCTGTTGCCCAATGCAATCCCTTTCATTACCAAAAATGGTTCTATTAATACACTGTCACCGAGAGTAAACTGTATTTGAACACAACCCAGGGTATTTAATCTATGGGCTTGCACATCACACACCATCTCCATTGAGGGTTTCAAAGGGTAATGGAAGAACATAGATTGATACAAATTGTGATTCATCAAGTTCACGCTTGTGCCAGTATCTATAAATACTGGGATATCAACGTCCTCCACTGTTGCATAAACTAAAGGCCTGGGCTCTGGGGCATCCCCCATGAGGCCACAATGGCACATACTAATCACCTGTACCTTTTTTGTTGATCGGCCTCCCTAAAATTTTGCCGATCCCTTTGCCCTCTAGAATGACCTGCCTGGGAAGTCCTCACATTATAACTTCCAGAACTTTGAGGTGTAGGCCTTGCACCTTTCCGTGTCTGAAAAGGTCAAGATTGCCATTAGTGATCTGCACTCTTACACATTCCACAATATTTAGCTGTACACATTTTCTTTGGGTCCCCTGGTTTATTATAATTGAAACAGCGTAACTGCTGTTGCCTTTTATCGATTGATCTTTTGTTATATTCAACTTTTGCACACAAACCGGGAGAAAAAAATTCTGTGTCTCTTTGCACCCTATTTCTCGGGCCTGTCCTATTAAAAAATGTACTATCTACAGTGGGACATTTAGACATATGTTTCTCAATTTGGGTATAAAGTAATTCTTCGTCTGAAGTAGGTTCAATCTTTTCATCAAAACTATCCACTATTGCATCCGGTACATTGTGCAAGAGCATCGAAAAATGGATCAGTTTATGTAAATTTTCAAGTGAGACTACCTCTTGTAACCCGTTTAGATGTTTTCAATTTTCCTACCCATTCTGCGGCTGAATCAGAAAGTTTTGAACTATATCTACGAGGCTATTTGTGCCTTTCCGTATCTTATATAGTCCCCTGAGGTCCCTTGCCATATCCCTGTGTTCTTTTGAGCCATAAGCTGCTTTTAAAAATGCTTGCAAATCAGCCCAGGTACGACATTTTGCAAATTGGATCACCCTTATTGAAATCTAACAAAGCTTTTGCCTCTCTAAATGCCTCTACATCATGTGCTATGTTTTTTTGCGCGTAAATAATTATTCACACCTTCAATAAAGATTTGCACTGGTTGCAAAAGTGCTCCATCTACAATTCCCTTAAATGGATTTACATAATTATGCACTAATGTTCGTGACGTGATGAACCAGAGTCATAGTACCCTTTGTGTCCGCCATTTTCCTATCTTTACGGAAGCTTTTATGTTTTATGATATTTCCCGACCTCAATAACATTAATCTATTTATATACACACAAAACCTAATCCAGAAAAAATTAATACAAACTTCCTCCAATAAAAGATATCAAAATAACAAACATGCACCGCGCCCAGTAAATCATTCCACAAACAGCTGTTTGCAGAACAAGGTCACACCAAAATAGAAAAAAAAATAAAAAACAGGGGGGAGATAAAAAAAAAAGTGCAAAAGCGCTTCGCTTAGCAAACCACCTCTCTCTCTCACACTTCCAAGCGCCTAGCAACCAACCTCGCTCTGTCTCACTCACTCAGACCCTCACCTCTTTCTCTCTCTAGGGCGTAACTGACAACAACCAAAAAAAAAAACCTCGCTCATGTTATTACAAAATCTTCCTGATGTCCATCGAATCTCGGGAGACATCAAAATAAAAATACGCTTCGAGCAAATTCATCACCAATAAGAAGAGAAAAAAAGAAGGAAAAAAAGAAGCAATAAAATTACACTCACATCTTCATATGACTGGAACCCAAACTTGTATATGCATTGCAAAATATGTGTAACTTATTCACCATACCCAATAAACACTTTAATATGCCAAAAACTAAACTTTTTCCCCTTAACTTCGGAACACTAGTTTCCACGAATCACTAACCAGCTAAACTGTCTGAGGTGCAGAGAGAGAGAGAGAGAGAGAGAGAGAGAGAGAGAGAGAGCCACTGCCTTGAACACAAAACTCTTGGATCAGCAAAGAACAACCCCGAGTTGCCTGTGACATAATTATAACCCTTTTCCTTCCAAAAAATATATGTCTAACTAGCCACCAGTCTCTTCGTTAGCGTACCTACAGCCTATAAAATGTATAAAAAACTTTTTAGATGCTGCCACCAAAACTATTACCCCTATCAAACTACACAAGTGGCAACTCTTACCTTTCAGTAGCTGGCCGGCCTCTCTCTGCAAGCAATATCAAACTAGGCTAATGAGTTCACGTAAATACAAAAAATATGCTATTTATTTCCCAAACTAGATGAACATAAAATGGAAGAAAGTGACTAAAAAAGGTCATGTTTAAGAACTAAGTCTGACCCACAAAAGAACTGTAAATTATCATTCTACTCTTCTGAATTAGTCTAAGTAATCACCCCAAACTCTCAAATTGTCAACCACTACATTTCGATAGTCAAGTCTTAGAGAATCCCGTCTCTTGAATAATAACATGGGACCCGTCTGAAGCAAAGAGACATATCCATCATATTTCCCATTACACAATTAATGTTAAATAAATGTATACACTTCACACTTCTCTCTTTTCAAAGGCAACTGTTCCTAAGTCATTTAAATATGTGCCATACCTCTTTGGTGGGTTTGTACCAGCACCTGATGTCCTCCGAACCGTCTCTTGCCTTGCCTTCAAAGCGTGTGACTTTTTCACTAAAAGTATTGGGCGATCACGCCCATCATTACACGCTCAAAAGCACAATCCTCAGCCGCACCTTAGAGCAACCCTAGCAACTGGCTGTAGAGGGTTCGACCTCACAAATGCACACTCAGCATTTCCTTCTTCGAGGCAGGCTATCACTAGGTTGTTTCTGTCTCTAAGCCAGGAAAGCTGATACAACGCAATTCACCGACACATTTACTTTCTTCTTTTAATATACTTTAACTGAATCACGAAAATTTGGAATGTGATGAATACATAAATAAAGGTATAGGTTGCAGCATCTTTACCCTTCAACTTTCCTCCGTGGTATTTACCTTTATATATATATATATATATATATATATATATATATATATATATATATATATATATATATGGTATATATATATATATATATATATACATATATATATATATATATAAACAATTTTCGTTAAAAGCAATTGCTTTAGTGGCATCAATAAGTTTCTTGCAGGTATCTTCATACCGACGAAGTTTTTTCCGATTCTCGTTCGTCAATTTCTGGTGAAAATATACGCAGACTTCCTTCTTCCATTATTGAATTTTGTCACGACAGCTGTTTCGCCTTATGGCATTATCAAGCGACTACTGACTTACAATCTGACCTTTCGGCCTATTTATCTCATCGTGTGGGAGGTATGACCTCGAGGTATGGGTGTACTGGTTAGTCTAGGATTAACAGCTTAAGGGCGTTGTTTTAGTTACAAAGAATATAAGGACATATGTACTGCGACAATAAGAGTGAAAGTTTAAACAGTGGTTAAATAAATATTCAAAATACAATGCGTCCGGGCACTCCCCGCGTTGCGTTCAAGCAACGCCCAGCGTTCGTTGCTTTCGTATAAACGGTCGTCTTAAACTGTCCTTCTTGTTGTTTTACCAGGACATCAAGAAATGGCAAAGACAGCAAGCTCTTGAGAAGAAGCCCGTGTAATGATTTTAAAGTGTTTGTATTCTATATTGAATTTGCATTTTTTTGAATGTTCTCGAATGTTCGAGAATTCTGGAGAAGACAACCGGACACCTGTTCTATAACTCACCCCCCTGTGGCAATCAATGCGGACTTTAAGAAGCCTACGTGAAGCCCCGACATAATTTCCCAAACTACGTTTGGGACGAGATAATAAATAGACCGTATTGGAAGTCAGAAGAGGGCTCAGTTTTTCTTTACATGTAAATAAAGACCCAATATTAATGGTTTCTTTACCATTATTTGGCTTTTTATGACCGGACAATGTTCGCGTATTCTACGTTTATCTGGTATAAAACGCTGTATCAATGTAGAATACAACCACTTTAAAATCATTACACGGGCTTTTCCTCAAGAGCTTGCTGTCTTCGAATCGCTTTCCATAAAAACAATAGTTCCAAAATTAAACAATTAAACTACAGCTACCCCTTTTTACCTGCCATAACTATGTTTACTTGGAGCCTTCCCTTCTTCTTCTGGTCACTCGTCTTCTTCCTTTCACTTGAGATGGTAATTTTCTTAGCATTGTAGTAGGTTTTCTATGAATTTTAAATGTATGTTAGTTATTAGGATGAGTCTTTTTATTATATTTATGTGCATTAATCCTTTTTACAGCCGTGATGATGGGGCTGGGCCCCGAAACGTCGCTTAATAAAGCCTTTTTAAATTACCTGAAGATGTCTCCCTTGCTTCCTTGAGAGTATATATATATATATATATATATATATATATATATATATATATATATATATATATGTCTATATCATATATATATATATATATATATATATATATATAAGATATATATATATATATATATATATAATATATATAGATATTAATATATGATATATATTATATATATATATATATATATATATATAGATAAGGACATATATATATATATATATAATATAATATTATATAGTATATATATATAAATTACTAATATATATTAATATATGTATATGTATGTTACTGATCTCTGATAAACCTAAGTCATTGTACTGATGGATCCTTATATCTTAAGAAGTCAGCCGATAAGCATAGAAACCTCATGGGAATGTCAACACTCCCACCCACGCATTACCAAACGTCTTATAACAGGATTTCCTGGATTAAGTAAAATATATCTGAACTCTGTGATATGGAATCGAGCAACGCTCCTTATCATTCCCCATGAACAACAACACAAAGCTGCAATTTTGCAATGATGTAGATAGGAAGATAAATAGAAATAACACAGGAGTTTTGTTGATCATGGAAAGTATAAAATATCGTGAATACCATAAATCTATGGATAGGTAAGTACTTGCAGCTTTTATTTCAAGGTACTTTTTTGCTGAAAACTGTGATCTTAAAATAGTTTTCTGTAATTGAGTTTGGATTAGGACAAATCGGAAAGAAGTGAAAAATAACAACTGCCATTAATAAAGCACAACTAAAATTGCAGTAGTGGTAGCAAAGAGTATAGAGAAGTAAAGAAAGGATACTTGTGGCCCCACTTTGTAACTGCGGGCGACGGTGGCGCCTCTACCGTCGGGCGCGTAATTGGATTTGGAAGATGTCAACAACATGACAGGGACGCAGTTCTGTGCTGCAGTTACAAGAAAGAAAAGCTGACTTATAATTTTTTCGATTCCTCAAAGACAAGGAAAGGGGAGTGATATGCTGTCAGTTATGATTTATCAAAACTAAGTTCACACTAACGAAATTATGAGATATGTCGTTAATACTCTCGTTGGTCCTTTACCCAAAGAGCTAGTATACTACTGTACTCTAATTCTCTGCTTTGGTTGTTTCATTGACCATGTTTTGTCTAGACACTTCAATGGTTACTGAGTGTTGTTGTAGCGAATCAGGCATTCATTGGCTGTTCAAGCTATTTCATATAGCAGTTTTGTTTGTTTAATTGGGCTTCCCAGGAAACTCTGAGTCATAATTGCTTTGATTTCGTTTTTCTTGACTCTCCTTTGGGTGGTCTTCTTTCTTGATTCTTCTTTCGTGTCTCTTCTTTCGTTGTCTTCTTTCTTGCATTGTTACATTATTCTTCTTCCGCTCCAGTTGTCACAAACTTTCTTGTAAAAATTGAACACTTGTGGTGTGGTGTGGTATGAGGAGAAATTAGCTGAGAAAAGGTTGTTTAAGTTATTTAACTATTATATAATTAATTAATTTGGTTGATATAACACCCTTTCACAAACTGTCCAATGGTTATGATGAGGAATGTATTGTGTGTTGCTTTAAGAGTATAAGATTCCATGACCTTGAGGGTTGGGGGGCGGGGAGGGGGTTGGGGACGGTGGTGTGATAACTCCACTCAGCTTACCTCCTTCCAGCCCCCTCAGTCTGTTCCTCCTCTTTTTACGTAACTGAGTTTGATTTGTTTGCAATTATGTACTTTTACTTAACCAAATCTGAATATTTATAGAGTGCTAGTGCTTGCATATGTAATTAGGAAAAAAGTGAGCGATGAAGGAGTAGCACAAAGAAGAGAGGCTATGGCAAGGGTGTTTATATTTGTATGTATATAGCAGTTTTTTATCTATTGATTGTAATGCTTACTGAATACTGCAGGGAAAGTTTTTAGCTTATTCTGTGTGCAACTACATCGCCAGCCTCTCTATACAAATCGGCCATCATCACACTTTCAAAGACGCAAACAAAAGTCTTTTAGGTGCAGGTCGAAGAACTTTAAACTCATGAAGTTCAGTCATCTGTATTTCTGAAAGTGTATACTTGTAGTGTAGGGCCCGGATGTACCAAACGTACTTGCTATGTCTTACGTTACGATGGTAACTGTATCCTCATTTTCTTGGCTTTCTTTGAGGTAATATTCCGGTTTTCCGCATAATTTCTGAATAATATGGTTGGAAACATATTTTTATTTGTCAACGGTGGCAGAAAAAAATTTGAAAAAAACGTTTATTATGATCTGGTATGTGACTATGTTGAAAAAACCTCAAAGAAGCCAAAAATGTAATTTAACGAACAAAGAATTAACTTTACACTATCGTAAATGTCAGTGCATCCGGGCGCAGTATATTAAAATATAGATATTAATTTCAGTGGGATAAATTAAAGATATCAATTTACAACGGAGGAGTTAACGTTTGTTTATAGTTTGGCCTGATATATCTTATAAATCTATTTATTTGCTTATTTTTATATTTCCTTTCATCCATAACTTTGAAAATTTTGAATAAAATCTGATTTAGCGCCAGTAATTATAGATAAAGAGAGGATAAGCTGCACGTATTTACTCATTTTTTTCTAATAAAATATTCAAATATTCAATCCAGATTAGAGCATTGCTATATAAATAATAATAGTAATAAAAGATCAGAAGACAGTGTTACAAATCACAAAAGTGCTAACATCGTCTGAATCATTAATGGGGTGCGTGCCAGCGAAAACAAATGCTATCACAGTTTACACGCTCACCGTCGGATGGCGCCACACCGTAGTTACAATTTTCCTAAAAGGACTCCCTAGACTGTCCACTCTTTACTTCTCCATACTCTTTGGTGGTAGTAGTAGCGGTAGCAGTACCAGAAACGTACATAAGACATAAGTAAAAGATACAAAAGGCAGTGAGACACATAGACAGATGATCTTGACATCAGATAATTACGTTGAATTACACAACACATTGCAGACTCTCACCGTAATCAGCCCGTTTCATCCTCAGGCTCGCAGGTTTTGAGAAATAGTAATTAATTCAAGAAAATCGTTACTTTTGTTATTATTATTATTATTATTATTATTATTATTATTATTATTATTATTATTATTATTATTATTATTATTATATTAAAGGAGATTTCTATTTTTCTTATTACGCTTTTTTCAATGTTACTTAAACTGGCTAATAATGCGCCTATGGAGGTCACACCAGGAGAGAGAGAGAGAGAGAGAGAGAGAGAGAGAGAGAGAGAGAGATGGTGACAAGTAAGTCACATCTGACGTACATTATCCGTAGACTATTGCAATTTCCAACAACTCTACTGTGGCTACAAAAGGTTGAACTCGAGGGTGATTAGTACTGCTGCTATATTTTCTTAAACTCGTTCAAACTTTTCAGGAAAAAGGGTGACAATTTGTTAGATTTGACAAAATTTTTGAGCGGCGCTGCTATTTTCTCTTGTATTGATGATTAAGGGAAGTGACCAGGTCACAGTAATAAGGTGATTGTCTCCATTGTCTGTCACCTCCCTCCATTCATCGGTGTAAAAGCAAATCACGGAGATCAAAACATTATAGCATTTAGGCATTGTTTTACATTTTTCGAGTTGTTTGTTGCAAAATTTAATCAGGTCTATATATATATATATATATATATATATATATATATATATATATATATATATATATATATATATATGTATGAATCATTCGAACTACAAATGTCCTTTAATATCTAATTCACTCTACCTCGGAATTGATATATTGTCATATATGTACCGAAGGGGAAATTTCAGTTGATAATAATTTCGTCCCCTCATGGGATCGAACCACCGTCCAGTCGACGGGAACGAAATCAGGACGGCCTAGTGACGTTATCAAGTCGGCCAACAGAGAGGCTATAAGTTTATATCGATTCTGGCCTTACAAATTCACCGTCGAACTCGGTGTTTTCGTAATTAGAATCGATATGAAACCCCTCTACCATGCCATGTTAGCCAATTCGAACGTTTGACCATCGTAGCCTTGTAATGTGATAATTATTTATATAGTATATATATATATATATAGTATATATATATATATATATATATATATATATATATATATATGTATATGTATATATCCCTAATTAAATTTTCCATTTGTATGTGCGTTTATATGTAAATGTGCACATGTATATATATATATATATATATTGATATATAGAAATATATATATATATATATATATATATATATACATATATATATATATATATATATCTATATATATATATATATATATATATATATATCACGTTTTATATATATAAGTGCATACGTTAAACGTAAGCATACATACACATGTTATAGATTTCTTTAATACGAAGTCACTTGTGAATAAAAGCAAATAGCTGGACAATACGCTCGTATATGTTAGTTATTATTTCTGGCTCTTTTCCCGAATATGGTCATGAAAAACTTGCCATTTTTAGTTAATTAGTTCATTGAGTGCAGTGAGAGTCTAAACTACATTGTGCAAAAGGAAATTTTGACACCTTGGACGGGCGCTGTACAGACTTGAATGGTATTTTTTTAATTTTAATTTTTTCTCATTCTAAAGTGTTTCAGGCGCGAATAAAGCGAATTTTAATCCTATTACTTAATCCCATTAATGGCTATATTTGCATAATGCATATGCATCTTTAAAATTAACGCACTTAAACTTAATGTTAGTATTGGGACTTAGTCTACGGTGATGTTTAGGGAGGGTCGAATATACTACAGTACTGAAACTCTGGTATTTCCAATGACCTTTCCCTTATATTTTTTTTTTTACTTTTTTCATATCTTACTTTTATTTTATGTTTGCTAGGGAGGGTTGGATATACCAGAATACTGAAGCTCGGATACTTCCAATAACATCATTTCGTTTATGTTTTTTTGCTTCTTATTTTATTTTTCCTATGTCAGTGTTAGTGTGTTAGTAACGACTAAGGTTATTGCAGTCTGTTTACATGGGGACCTAATCATTTGCACACAAACTTCGTGTTGAATTCCAATTCCTGTTCTACCATATTTATATACGGGGGACTAGGTGGGGGTCCCATGAGCTGAATTTTCATTGGTCAGGGGCGCGATACTCGTCTCCTATTGGCAAGCTGAAAGGTACCTTCCAGCTACTTACTATAGTTGAAGCTCTCACTGCCGCAACCTTGCAGACTGGCGGAGCTGGACTGTGTTGTCATTGGGCAGTGCGTGACGTTGCGTGATGTCATAGCAGGCTGAATTCTCATTGGCTGTTGGATGCTGCGTGACATCGTGCTGAGCCAAATTCTCATTGGCTGCTGGGCAGCTAGTATTATCGGGTATGACTGGGTTGCTATTGTCTCTCGTCCTGGTATTGTTGTAATTTGGAATGTAGGTTTGTGGGGAGGAAAAACACCTCTTGGATGGTATTTAAAGAGGGCTTTTCCTATTGAATGACGAGGGCCTCTAACAGATGGATACATCTCTGATCTGGAGCTCTCCTGATTACTCTCGCGTTTTGGATAATTCCTTCATGGGAGATGGCTTCGTTATGTATGCACGAAATATGGTTCCTAATGGCCCTTTCTTGTGCATGGCAGGAAATCCTCTTCGACAGACATGTTGTGGTCATGTCAATATAGATACCGGGGTATCCACAGGCGGGACATACGAATTGCATACTATGTTAATCTGCTTCAAAGGGTCTCACACTGGTGGGATGGGGTTTTTCTCATTAACAGGCTCCTCGTTTAGTATTTCTTGTGATAAATAACAAAACTGACGGATTTGTCTTCTGTAAGGGAGATGTTGTCCATGATGATCCTCATGTCCTCTTCATCTTCTCGGTGCTGGGAATGCATCGTAGCCTTGTAGAAGATCTTGATGTTGTCCTGGGGAAGGGCCTGTGGGCTCTCATTCTCTATTGTACCATCTGTCCAGGGTTGCTCGGACTTCCTTATTGACAAGTTTATTTGGATACCTGTTGATGACGAGCATCTGTGAGGCACGGTCGAGTTCTTTAAGGATGCCCTGCAAGGTAGAGCAGTGGGTTAGGATCCCTCTTACGAAAGCATCGACTGTCATGCTCTTGAATCTGGCTGGTCACTAACTGTCACTGATGAGTCACATTCCTAAATGGGTTATCTTCTTATAGACTGAAGTATGGAGGCCATCTTTTGTCTTACTCACAAGGATGTTGGGGAAAGGGAGCTGGTTGTTGGTATTGAGCTCAACGGAGTAGCTTAGCACACTGTAACTCTGGAACATATTCCAGACTGCTTCTACCTCTTCCTCATCATCTGCTAGAACAAAGATGTCGTCGATATATCTTGGATAATTGCGGGGATGTTGCATTTGTGCAAAGACTCTCTCTTCCACAGTTCCCATATAAAAGTTGGCGAATAGGACACCCAAGGGGGATCCCATTACCACACCATTTTTTTGGCGGAACATCTGGCCTCTATGGGTGGAGAAGGGGGCTTTCTTCATGCAAATCACGAGGAGGGCCCAAAAGGAAGCTTCACGAAAGTTGAGTCGGGGTGCGGATTGGTGTCTATAGATACTGTCTAATATATCAACTGGGACATTCTTCAGCAAAGATTCTACGTCCAGTGAAGCAGTGATCCCTGTTCCTGTGGAATCCCGAATTTTCTCAAGAATGAACAGGAGATGTATGGTGTTTGTCACGGCATTCACAGTGCTGTTGATACTGTTGGCTTCTCTCTTAATGTCTCCGGTGGGGTTCATGTTCAGGTGCTTGAACTAGGTGATGTCGGACAGGATGGCATCTAATTATGTATGGTACTCTGCGTGCCAATCAAAACAAAGGCTGCCGTCTTGTCTGCCCACGGAACTGTGATGTTTTCTTTTGCTCTCAACTCCTTTGCTACCCCCTTCTATTCATGGGAGAAGATATCACTACAGTAAGATCCACATTCCGTGCGAGCTTCGGGAAATAGAATAGCATGTAGGGAGTCAGTGGTTCTGATAATATTATGGCTTTCGTACTGCTGTATGGAGTCCAGCAGTCGTTCTCATGTGGTTTAGATGTGGAGATGAAATGGCAGTTGAGTCTAAGTTATGATAAAGCATCTTGATCTGGGGTTGGTTCGTAGTTGGTGAGGTTTATGTAGCCCTGAGATTGCTGTGGTATACGGAGCTTGCCGCCATTCAGTGATATCGGTTTACACAGGATGGTTAGCGCATGCGGCTTCATGCGCTTATTTTGTAGGCAGGCAAGGCAGACAGCGATGTTCTCAGGGTAGGGCTGGTCATCCTCAGGAATTGGGTCTTTTTTAGGGTTACCTTCATAATCTTTGAGGTTAACGTCATCTTTGGGATCATCATCATCTTTGGGGTCGTCAAAATAGGTTGTCAATATAGATGACTGAGACTATGACCTTTGTGACCGCCAGGGTAGGCTGCCCTAGGGACTCTTCCTACTTCACTGGTGCCAATGCTGTTCATTGGATGTTGCTCATTGCTACGTTGTATGGTATCCCATTCATCTTGTAATTTCACAGCTTCATCTCACAGGACATGTAGCTCAGTAATCGTCGCCGTCAGTCGCAGTTGTAGGAGGGATTTCCTGAAGCTACTGGTACCATCCTATTTTTTGGTGAAGGGTCATGCAGACATATATTAGTGTATTTAGGCACAATACCCTCTTAGAAGCAGATTCTATTTAAGGAGATTGCCTCTTCAGTTACACTGATTTTATAGAAATTCTTTTGTATTCTTCTTATTACAGCTTTTTCAATGTTACTAAAACTGGCTAATAGTTTGATTGGCATGGCGGAATACCATAAAAAACTGGATGCCATCCTGTCCGACAGCACCAAGTTCGAGCACCTGATGAAGAACCCTACCGAAGACATTAAAAGAGAAGTCAACAGTATCATCAGAGCTGTGAATGCCGTGACAAAGCACATATATTTCCTGCCCATCATTGGAGACTACCGCCTGGAATATCTGTATGGCGATGTCAAGACAAAAAATGGAAACTTTCTGCGCCCTACTATTAGCCAGATGCCAGACCCTAAACCAAATTTTTACCTTCTATGTCCCAAGCAGCTATAACCTGCGTTCATCTGTGGAATTCCTTGAAGAAATTAGGAACTTCCTTTACGAACATCCCGGTAGATAAAACTACAGGCATGATCTTGGACTGTGTCCATAGGGACCAATCAACCCCCAAATCAACATCCCTGAAGCTTCCGTGCAGGCCCTCCTTGAGATATCCATGAAGAAAGCACCTTCTCCACCCATAGAGGCCAGATGTTCCTCCAAAAGGATGGTGTAGAAATAGGATCCCCCTTGGGTGTCCTATTAGCCAACCTTTATATGGTAACTGTGGAGGAGAGTCTTTGTGCAAGTATGATGTCCCTGCAAGTATGAAAGATATTTTGATGACATTTTCATTCAAGCTGACCATGAGGAAGAGGTAGAAGCGGACTGGCATATGTTGCAGAGTATCAGCGTACTGAAGTACATCGTTGAGTACAGTGCCACTGACCAGCTCCTCTTCCTCGACGTCCAAGTCCATGTTAGTAAGACTGAAGATGGCCTCCGTACTTCTGTCTACACGAAGAAAACCAATTTATGAATGTGCCTTAATTCCCCGTTGGACGAGTGGTTTATGTGTTCTACCAATTTGGTAGTCACGAGTTTGACTCCCAGCACTGCCAATGTTGAATCAGAGGAATTTATTTTGGGGGATTAGAAATTCATTTCTCGATGTAATGGGGTTTGGAACCCACAATGAGCTGTAGGTCCCGTTGCTAGATAACCAATTGGTTCCTAGCCATATGAATATATCTATTCCTTCAGGCCAGCCATAGGAGAGCTGTTAATGAGCTCAGTAGTCTGGTTAAACTAAGATATACTAATTATTTATTTAGCCATGTGCCTCAATGGTGATAGTGAGTGCCCAGCCAAATTCAAGAGTATGACAGTCAAGTATGCTCATCACCAACATGTATCCAAATAAACTTGTCAATAAGGAAGTCCCAGCAGCCATGGAGAGATGGTACAACAGAGGTGAGAGCCAACAGCCCCATCCCCAGAACATCAAGATCATCTACAAGGCTACGATGCATTTCCAGTACTGTGAGTATCAAAAGGCCATAAAGAATATCATCATGGAAAACATCTCCCTTACAAAAGAAGACAAGTCTATTTATTTTGTTATTTGTTACAATAACCAATGAACAAGGGACCTGATAATGAGTAATAACCCCACCCCACCAGTGTGAAACCCTTTGAAACAGACTAACGTGGTATAGTATACCAATTCGTATGCCCTGCCCACGGATGCCCCGGCGCCAATATTGGCATGACCACAACACGTTTACGCCATGCGCAAGAAGGGGCCAGTAGGAACCCTGCTTTGGCGGTACACAATGAAGCCATCTCCCGTGACGGAATCATCCAAAGCACAAGAACAATTGGGAGAGCTCCAGATCAGAGACGTCTCCATCTGTTAGAGGCTCTCCTCATTCAACGGGAAAAACCCTCTTTAAAGACCATCCAAGAGGTGCTTCTCCTCCCCACAAACCTACAGAGGCACATACCATATCAAGACAGTACCAGAACGAGAGACAATACCAACTTAGTCATATCTGATAATACCAGCTGCCCAGCAGCCAATGAGAAAGTTGGCCCGCTGTGACGTCACGCAGCGACCAACAGCCATTGAGAATTATGCGCGCCTTTGACGTCACATAACGTCATGCACAGTCCGGTGATGACACAGTTCAGCTCTGCCAGTCTGCAAGGTTGGGACAGCAAGAACTTCAACTATAGGAAGTAACTGGACGGTACCTTCCAACGGCCAATAAGAGATGAACATCGCGCCGCGATCAATGAAAATTAAACTCGTGGGACCCCCTGCTAGCCCCCCGACTGTAAATAGCGTAGAGCATGAATTCAGTATCGGTCTACTCAAAGCAACAGCTTTGAGAATATCTGGTCGGAACCAGAAGAAACGTCGGCCATCAACTTGATATTTCACCGTTATGACTGGTTGCCGGAAATTACATTAGTCTACGGATAATTTACTCCAGATTTGGCTTACTTTGAATTAAGCATACGTATAATCAACTTTTAACTTTTCTGTATGTTATGCCCTCCATAGGCGAATTACTAGCCAGTTTAAGTAACGTTGAAAAAGCCACAATAACAAGAATAGAAAAAAATTTCTGTAAGATCAATGCAGGTGAAGCACCAATCCTCTTTAATAGAACCTGCTTGAAAGAGGGTCTTCTGCTTAGATATCATTATTATTATTATTATTATTATTATTATTATTATTATTATTATTATTATTATTATTATTATTTCGTATGAGTTGTAACATAATCTTGAATTTTAATCGGACTTCTGGGACTCACAGCTATGTTTCTGTTTTTATCTGAATTAAGAACAACAAATTAAATTTGAGGAGAGGAGAGCATACTTAAATGTAAATGAGAGTGAGAGAGAGAGCACTGAGAGAGAGACGAGAGAGAGAGAGGAGAGAGAGGAGAGAGAGAGAGAGAGAGTCCTGGTGGCAATTACGATGAAGAGAGTGGGGCAAATTTTCTTGCAAGTATGGGCAAACGACCTACCGACACGACAGTTTATTTTCTAAAATATCTTGACTTGTTGAATGGTGACTGACCAATGTTGCGACACGGAGGATGAACCTGTCTTGAAAATGTTAGACAGAGGAGTTCTTTAACGTATTATTATAAAAAAGAAACTAATTTTTTTATCGATACGGGACTTCATTTGCTTATGGATGCATGTACCTATATGCTGTCAACATAACCATTTCCATATATGTGTAGAGGTTTATTCCTTCTATTATATACATATATGACCTTATATAGATTTTCGCGGAAGAAAAGCACGGACTAAAACAATTTTGTTATGCAGTCTACTTTCACGAATATATCTATAAACATTTTATCCTAGCATGAATATAAGCACAACCCCTTTTCTCAAATATTTTTGAGCAAGAATCTAATCCTCATTCCTCAGTAGCTGAAAATCTTTATACAGAGATTCTCTTCTCTTTATGAACTTCATACTTGATTCTCAAGACAACAGTACCCCCCTTCCCCCATCCCCCACCCCTCCGGGCATCAGCGCGCTCAGTTCCCTCGGAAGAAAAATCTCTGTTAGATATGGCCATCACGTAACGTCTTGTGAAGAGATGGTAAATTCCGACGTTGTGTCCCGACACAAAGCAACATTTTAGTGTTTCCATTTTTGTGGTGCATAAAGAGAAGTAAACTTAATTTTCTCGCTCCTCCTTCATTGAAGATTACGGAAGCGTCCGTCGACAGTTTTTGCAGGTTGTGGGAATAAAAAAAAATAATGCAAATTGTCGTTAGAATGGCGATTCTCTCTTTATTTTGTGATTTTTCACTGATATTATGCCATACACAACTCACACTTACATATGCACAAACACACGCGCCAGCGCGCGCGCACACACACACACACACACACACACACGCACACACACACACACACACACACACACACACACATATATATATATATATATATATATATATATATATTATATATATATATATATATATATACAGATAGATGAATAGATATACCACTCCATACAGGGTGGGGTTACTGAAGCGTTACAAAAGTATATTTGTGATAGAATTGTAAACTCTACAACCTGTCGTATTAACTAGCACTAAAGCAGTAACTAAAAAAAATAGTATTTTTAAATAAAAGCCATATCTCCTTTAGACGCACACAAAACAATAAACTATGCTTCATTGTAAGCATAACGTATCCCAGCTAGCTTAAATATCTCCATGGTGTGATTGCCACATGCTGACCATTAGACCTAACAAATATTGTTAAATAAAAGCCATTTCTTCTTTAAACGCCCGCAAAACAATAACGCACGCCTGACTTTAGATATATGTTGCTATTATCACCATAAGTATCCCCAATGGTTTGTGATAACTCGAATTTAAAGGCCCAGATTGATTTCGTGATCGCTATGCGTAATCATAATGTTATAAGTATGTGTGAAGTGCTGAAAAAAACTTTACATACTCAGATTCGGTTTAATATTTCGTGCCTCGCTCCAGTTGGTACTACTGTTTATTCATAGTACTGCAGTTGTTGCTGACCAGTGCAATTGTAACGACAATATATCGGCAGATTAAAAAAAAATCGATGAACTTGTTTCATTGAGATCTGTGCCTGGTTGTTTTTGCTCGTGAATGGAGAGGGGGGGAGGGTGGAATTTCCGGGAAAATGGTTACATACGTTCAATTATTTTTATTTTTAATAACCAGTACAATGGTATTCTTTCCATATTTACCTTTAATGGCAAAATATTCCGTGTGCCCTACAATGCTTTCAGAATTCCTTTTGTTTTATTTTATTGGGCTTACTTATATACGCATCGGAAAACTCTTGCATCGTGACTTTGATAATATCTAGTTAATATCAGGTAGCATTTTTTAAGTTTTGTCTTTGGTGAACCGGATGTCTATGATTTCGTTTTGATTCAGTTTGTCTTTGAACTCGGCAAAGCTTCATTCCAACTTTCTGATTGATAGAAGTTCTGTTGCAGCCAATATATGTATTTTACATTGTGATTGGGTCAGCCTTCGGGTCGATATTGACAGAATCCTCAGGTCACTTTCCTCTCAGATGTCAAGATTTTCTATGGTTGGAATGAGAGAGAGAGAGAGAGAAAGAGAGAGAGAGAGCGAATGTATCCGTCCATTCAATGTAAGCCTAACCATTCGATTTAAAAAATATGGAAAAATATGTAAACTGGTATAATGATTTGAAGACTCCTTTGAATTATCAGAAAGAAAACAATAAATTTGATCATCCTAGTGACGACATCCCTCAGGCGGTAAGCCAAGTAATTGAATAAACACGATTACAAGAGTCCAATTCTTGAAGTTCTCTCTCTCTCTCTCTCTCTCTCTCTCTCGATACATATATGTATATGTGTATGTATATATATATATATATATATATATATATATATATATATATATATTATATATCCTAAACCGGGCTAGGCGACGGCCAGCAAGACACATCAGTGCGAGGGTGGACCGGGGAAACCAATTAATTCCAACATATTGGTTTATTTCCGACGTTTCATAATTATTTCTTTATTACATCTTCAGCAGTCGTTGAATAATGAAAAATTACTAAAAAAAGTATACCGTAAAAAAACTTAAAATTTCATAAGAAATAAGAAAATTGAAAGTTTCATAATTATTTCTTTATTACATCTTCAGGAGTCTGTTGAATAATGAATAAATTACTAAAAAAGTTACCGTAAAAACTTAAAATTTCATAAGAAAATTGAAATTCAATACATTAAAATTTCATAAGAAAATTGAAATTCAATACATTAAAATTTCATAAGAAATTTGAAATTCAATACATTGCAGCTAAAAAAAAAAACAGAAAAAAAACACACACACACTAAAGAACCAAAGGCCGCTGACCAACCTTATGTGGAGAGAACAAAAGACAGAATGCTTACAAAGACAGTTAACTTAGGTAAAGTTGAGTAGAGGAGGTTTGGGTATTTAACTGTGGGACTAGTTGTTTAATAAACAATGACTCAAGTATAGGCAATTCGTGAGGATTAGCTGTTTGGCCTATTATGCTAAAATAACTTCTTTCGATGTAAGTCTTACAGATTTTGGAATGAGTTCTGATATTAGAATGTTCTGGGTTGGAGAGCCTACAACCAGTACGATAGCTAATTCCCCGATGGGAGTCGATTCTGACCTTCATTAACTTCCTCGTGGATCCGACATATGTCCCTGAGTTACACTGAGGGCAAGTATACTTATACACCACATTAGAGGACAAAAAAGGGCTTAATCGATCCTTATGGTTAAAAAAAGAACCAATTGTTAACGGATTTTTGGGAATTAATTTTAAACTGATCGCACCATAGTGATTATTGATAATTTGTAAAAAACGTTTTCTAAGAGAATCATCGTGTAAAAAGGGA